>NC_034606.1:8121087-8167869 GCF_900095145.1 Mus pahari | reverse complement strand
TTTCTTTCTTTCTTTCTTTCTTTCTTTCTTCCTTCCTTCCTTCCTTCCTTCCTTCCTTCCTTTCTTCCTTTCTTCCTCTCTCTCTCTCTCTCTCTCTCTCTTTTTCTTTCTTTCTTTAGTATATGCATGGGTGTTTTGCCTATCTGTCCATCACATGAATGCCTGGTGCCCATGGGGGCTAGAAGAGACCATCAAACAGTTGTGGGGCATCGTGTGGGTGTTATGCCCTCTGGAAGAGCAACCAGTGCTCTTAACCACTGAGCCATCACTCTAGTCTCACTGAACTTTTTAAAGCTTGTCAGAGCAGCTGGGTTAGTTAGCCAGGGATCCCTCTATGTCCTCTTTGTAAGTATATGCCGTTGTTCCTGGCTTTTTTTTACATGGGAACAAGAGATCAAACTTAAGTTCCCATACCTAACCAGAAAGTTATTCTCCTAGTCCACTGATATGTAACTTTTAAAATGTTCATTCTATTTTAATTATGTGCATATGCATATAACTATGTGTGGGTATGTGCAAGTGGGTACTGATGCTCACAGAGACCAGAGGTGGTAGATCTCCTGGGACTGGAACTACAGATAATGGCAGAATAAAAAACATGGGTGCTGGGAATTGGACTTGGGTCCTCGGCAAGAGCATTACCCCATCTTGATCACCAAGTCATCTCTTCAGACAATGTCATCCTTTGAAAAGGGTGCTCAGATAATTGTCCTAACTTTTACTATAACCCAGGGCATAGTGATGAGACTCCCACTGTGAATTCTGACCAAGCTTATTTATCTATACATGTTTCATACTGTGTGTGTGTTTCTGATTGTTATTCTTTAGTTCACAGATACTTTGCCTAAAATGACTCAGACATTTGCATTATCATCTGGAATTTGAGTCTCTTTGATCCTTGTTGCCCTAACAAATTCTGTGCACCAGATTTCTGGCTTGCTTGCATTATATTATATTCTTTTTTTTCTTTTGTATTCATCATGTATTCAATGATAGAGAGATCCAGAAAATATAGTCAGAGTCAGTTGTAAACAGTGCAAGTATTCTCTGGCCAACTACTGTGACAGTCTAGGAGAGAGAAGAGGGAACAATCACTTTACTATAGAGGGTTTTGAGAACTTTGAAATGCTAAAAGTTGTTTATCACTCTAGGAAGAAAGACCACGTAGGATATTATTTGAAGACAGAAACTTCCGCTCTTTATCCACCAAAGAGGAGCTATGGCTCCTGTTTGTGTTGCAGCACAATTGGAGAACGGGTTTAAATATGACTTCATAAAAACATCTCTCAAGTGATTCTTCTTTTGTCACTGAAAAAAAAAAACTAACAACAATAAAGCAGAAGTAATCTTTGTAAGACCCATTTCATGAGCAAAGAGAGAACCTACTAGAATGTTCACTTTGCATTCCTGTAACATCCTGTTCCAACACCTGGCCCTGACTCCTTTCCTTGACATTTCTTGCTGGAGACAGCAGGTTGTTGTACTCACTGAGGCACTGTGATGGCTTTGAAAGGTCCATTTTTAGACAGAATTTGCAACATCAGCTTGACAGCTATCTGCTAAAATTCACTGGAGACATTTTTACAGAAAAGAATCTCAGACAAGGTACTATAAGGTATTTGACATATTGAGTGTTCCATAAGGGAAGTACATAAAGTAATATAAAATAAATAATATAAATGAGGTTAATGAATAATATTAGGTACAACCAATAACAACCAGACTTTGTGATAAAGACAGGTTTGGCCAAATAGAACAGTCAGACTAGAATCTGAGTATTTATTTTAATTATTACGTGATCACCATTTAATGTTGATTTGGGTGTTGTTAAAATCTAATTAATTAACTTATTTAGTTTTCTCTATATTTATTTATGTATTTAATCCCTCCATTGCCATCCCTTTATCATCCCTTCTGTCATACTTCCTGCAGTACTGACAGGATAGCAGTCCTTCAGCCTCGAAGGTGCTGACTGCAGGGATTACAGTTTTATGTCGCTGTGCTTCGTAGTAATTAAGATCTGACCACATGTACAAGATAAGATGGAGAGATCTCATTTGTTTCTAAACTCTCTGGGAGGGATGCATGATGATTAATTCCTACCAGTGATGAAAAGGATAAATGAGTCACTGGGTTGTAAACAGTGGTTAATGTCTTACAACCAGGATGTAGATTCATCGCTAACAGTGTCAGCTCCAGATGTCCCAGTGCCAAACTCCTTGACATTTAAATATTCTCAACTTTGAAAATGTGTGTTTAGTGCCTATAGCTGTACACTTAGCACTTTGAGTCTTCATCTAAGACTCAGTGAGCAACACATCCAACTGTGTGAGTAACCACATTTCAGCAGAATCCATGGTGAACTTTACTGACTTTTTATCATTTTAAGTTCCTTCTTCTTACGGACCTCGTTGAGTTATTTTTCCATTTCATTCTCTTAGAGCAAGAATTCTCTCACAAACAGAGAAACTACACATCTCCATTGCTCATGAATTCTGCTGAATAATTTTGCAACATAGCACTTCTGCATACTGATTGGAATGCTCAGCGCTCTAGAGTCAACCTGAAGGTACCAAAGAATCTCTAGTTCTGTAATGGTACAATTCATTCACCCTGGTCAGTAAATCATTTTGCCATCTCTTGGTCTCCAGTATGTTTGTTTTTTTTAGTCTCCTCTCAAAGTGTCACCCATATAACTTTGCAAACACATATTTGAGAACCCAACACACTATTAGCCATTTAGATTTTCCCTTGTATCCTGCTGTTCTGAATCTTCTACCCTTTGTTCTAGGATTGGCTCTTCTGACTTGATGCTCCAATAGGACACAATCTTTACTTTCCTCCACACAACACGGTTTCTAGGCAACACTTTCTACCACTTTACTTGATTTAATTTACTTTTTATGCTTTCACCTTCCATACATTCTCACCTCAGTGGCATGGAAGAAACATGTAATGAGTGTAGGAGATTAGTTGGAAGTACAATAGTGTCACCTGAGCCTGAGAAACTAGGACATGTATTATTACAACCATGCACTTGTTTAAAAAACCACATGTATTCAGATATCGCTTACTATGTTATTCATGTCACGCTTTATGCTTGTGTTCAATTATAGAGATATGGCGATAACTTAGATGTGGTAGGATCTCTTTTGGAATCCCCATGGAGTGTGTCTGGGCTGTTTCTAACTGGTATGAAAAATTATAAAAACAGAGAATTCTCAAAAGCAGAAAGACAACTGACTAAGAGACATTTTAGAACATGTTAAACATGCCTAGCTATCAGGGGGATGCAAATTAAAGCTACTTTGAGATTCTCTCTCACCTCTGTCAGAATGGCTATCATCACAAACGACAGCACATGCTGTGGAGGATGTGAGGAAGTGGGATTACTTATTCACTGTTGCTGGGAGTGCAGAGTGATGCAGCAGCCAGGGCAGTCAGTGCAGGGTGTCTCAGGCAGCTATACCACTTCTGCACATGCACCCAAAGGACTACATCTTAGTACAGAGACACCACAGCAAGAAAATGGAATCAGCTTAAATATCTACCAGAGGTAAATGGGTAATGAAAACACACACACACACACACACACACACACACACACACACACACACACACCACACGAAAGGAATTATGTAACGCACAAGAAAATGGATGCAACTGCAAAATATTGAATTGAGTGAGGTAACTCAGGCTTAGAATACAAACACATGCCATGCTCTCTCTTATATGCAGATCTTAGCATCTAGCTTTTATATATACATATCTATGAGAGAGATGTCAGGCAACAGTTTATAGGATAGGCACATGAGAGAGGAGAAAGGGTATTTAAAGGAGATGGAAAGGGAAATACAGAACCGGGAGGCGACTGCTGGGGATAGAAGGTTCAAACAAGGATACGAACAGGGAGATGGGGAGAGAAAAAGCAGGGAGGGGTCAACTCAAACCAAGGATGCATGGGCATGCCACAAGAAAAGCTGCTACTTGTGTGAAAATAAACTAAAGAAAAAAGTTTAATAGGTGCCAAAATATAAAGAAGAGAATGTAAGACAAATTAAACACAGTTATTTCTTAAGATCAAATTTAAAATATGAACTATAAAATGTTTTGTTATTCCATGAACATCATAAGGATAAAGAGTGTATATATATATATATATGCTGGTACAAGCAAATTGGAATTGCTACAATTGACTCTTAAATGTGTATGACAGGTGGTCCTACTCTTACCAAAGGTGGGAACACTTTCATTTCCTCTTAGTTTTACCTAGTAACGGAGGACATAACTTAAATTATATGATGCGTGTTATGTTTAGTTTTATAATCAAATAATTTAGTATAATTAATCTATGGCTGTGAAATGATTCAATACAAATAAGAAGATATTCTTAGTAAAGCTCTTCTTTGTCAGTAACAGTCAATAGCTGTCATTAGATCATAAATGATCGATATGCTTTGATTGATTTCATAAGGACCAATCTCTATCAGATACTCAACCTACTGATCATATCATCTTCTTTTAGAGACTTTAGATAATTTCCTGTGTGCAATAAGTGCATTTTCAATGCACTATAAATCTCTCAACAAAATAATACATATTAGAATCTTCTGATGATTTATTGCTAATTCCCATTAGATGTATTCTGACTCTTCGTAGGCTAAAAGCAATTGTACAGTAGTTTATATCCATGTTTATCCTGAAACACAATATCATAAATTTTAAAGACAATTCCATTAAGTGGCAAATAATTTATGAATATAAAAAGCTTAAAGATAGGAAAACTAAGGACAGATTAAAATCAGAACCTTCACAGAGACAGGTAGTTATGAAATGTTATCTCCCTTCTGCTTTGAGTGCTTGATAGTCTATGGAACATGGTAACAGAAAGCAAGTACCAGACTTAGATTTGGGAGCCACTGGATTAAATTCCTGCTCTGCTGTTTACTAGTTAAGTGATCATTCTTAATTTTGCGCCCTTTCTAAAATCCAGTTTCATTATCTGTTTGCAGAAGATAAACTCACTTAGTGAATTGGTAGGAGGGTGAGTGAGCTGCCATATGTGGATATAACTAGCATTGATAGGTACTTGCTCACTGCTAAATACTATTAGTATGTTCCTAGTAAATAATCCCTCTAGGGGGAAATGACACAATCTGACTCCTTTATACATCTGTCATTGGGGTAATTGGTTATTGTGGTCTTGGGATAACGGACACATAAGCAAATTAATACTGTACTTCAGAATTCCACTGTTTATATCAGGGGTATAATGTTAAACTGTGTGAAGCTGAAAATTATTAAGCAACATAACCAAGATACAGCAATAAAAACACTGCATGCAATCTCTTATATGCAGATATTAGCTTCTAATATATGTATAATATATATGTATTATACTATAGTTGAAGATTATGAAGTAGAGATGCCAAGCAACTATTAACAGAATGAGACCCAAATTATTATAGGACAAATTGTCTGGATGACACATTCCAAGGAATGGCACTAATGAACTGAGCATTTGAATCAATGCTAAATAAGAACAAAGGAAATGAATAATTAGAAAACCTCACAAAACCTGAAAGAGAAAGGATACATTTTCATATGTGAATTGGAAAGTTAGCCATTAAAGTAAGGTTCGGAATAGGTCAGGACATTCCCCCAAAAGACAGCACAAAAGGAAAAGCCCTCAGGCAAAAGTATCAGAACAAACTATACTATCAGAACAGAACAGACTCCAAAGGGCTCCACTGTCTACCTTGGAGCCTGTGGTGAGCTGCTGGCCAGCACCTGCTCCTGCTGTCAGCATCCTCATTACAGCGGAAGAGGCTTGGCTCCAGGGCTCTATGGTGAAATTTTACTGAAAACAGCATGAAAACCTATATAGGCAGAATGGAAAAGTCCATCTAGAATCACAGTGAGGTTCTGCATCTAGAACAGTGAATAATCAATCGTGAAGTTAGATAGTTCATATTCTAATCAGCAAAACTCCACCTGGTCAACATTTAGTCCTGAAAAATATCTAATTTGTTTACCTTATTAAAATTAAACTGCTGAAATCGTGTTTTAGTTGTCAATCCTGCTACATTTTTACATTGCAACATGGTTCTAATGGTCAGAATAATTGGAGAGTGGAGAATATTAACTGTGACAGCTTTTCAAATATAACACAAAAAATGAGTAGTGATTAGATTATCAATTGAAAATCAATGAGATACCGACATCATCAAGGCATAATGCTCAGTTTTTGGAGGAAAAGATACTCATATATACTGTATCACATGTGAATCTAAACAATTGGGAAAAAGATGGTCTGATAGTAAGTAATAATAAAATTATCTTAAAGTCTCCTTTTTTCTCTTATATTTGAAACCAAAGTCAAATTATGAAGTTGGAAAATCAACAACAAAAATTCTGTCTGAAATAATTTTCATTTTAAATAAGCGTTCACAGTCATATGTCATGTCCAACAATTTATATAAACTTGTATGAGTCATCAAAGGATGTAGGCACCCTTGACCTAAATACTTCTGATGTGCAAAAAAGTCGAGCAATCCAGTGACAAAAGTGTTTAAAACTCAACTTAAGTGTTAACTGTTTGGGAGAACGCAGTGCTGGATCCCCTTGAAAAATTCAATAGTATGCTTTTATATATTAATTAATTCTGTCTTTCAAGGAAATTGCCCAAATTGTGTTTCCAATTGACTAGCTATATAAAGAAAATGACAATGGTCTGGTTAACAGGATCCTAAGACATTTTAAAATAAATTCAATATTTCTACATTGCTATTTACTATCACATACTTTGCAGAAAGAATGATGCATGGGAGGACAGGAGACCTTAATTCCCTCTTTTGTAAGATGGAGATCATCATACTTGCTACTCTGATATGAGAGACTTATAATGAGTAAGAAATGTATTCATGGTTTGGAACTCAAATCTCCTCCAAAGGACATAGATTGGGTTTCCAGCCTTTGCTGCTATGTGTAGATTGTAGAACCTTTACAGGGTACTAGGTGCTATAAGGGGTGGTAGAGCCTTTATAGGGTTCTAGGAGATATTAAAGAGCCTTTAGATTGTCCTGGCTGCTATGAAGCAATGACAAAACCATTATAGGATTCTAAGTGTTATAATAAAATAGTAAAACCCTCACAGGTTTCCAGGTGCTATAGGGGGCTGGTAGAACCTTTACAAGGTAGGGCCCAGTGAACAGAACTTAGATGAGTAAGTTAGGAAGTCAGGAAAAATGGGATGATCCCCAGAAGGGGAAACTTGGACTCTGTCCCTTTCTTTACTTTCATTATTCCCAGCCACTAAAAAGTGAGCAGTTTTCTCTCCACTACATATAAACACCAATATCTACTAGATCTTTTACACTAAAAAAAAATGCTATTGTTGTATTAGTTACTTTTCTATTGTTGTGATAAGACACTATAACCAAGGCAACTTATAAAACAAAGACCATATGTAGGTTTACCATTTCAGAGATTGAATCCATTGGAATCAGAGCAGGAGCATGGCAACAGGAAGGTATGGTGCTAGAGTAGTAGCTGGGAGCTTACATCTTAAGATATATCTACAACCAATTAGAGAGAGAAAAAGAGAGGGAGAGGGAGAGGGAGAGGGAGAGGGAGAGGGAGAGGGAGAGGGGGGAGGGAGAGGGGGGAAGGAGAGGGAGAGGGAGACTGGAAATGGCATAGGCTTTTGAAACCTCAAAGCCCATCCTCAGTGACATACTTTCTCCAACAAGGGCACACCTCCTAATCCTTCCTAAACAGTTCCACCTACTGGTGACTAGGTATTCAAACATATGAGCCTGTCCAAGCCATTTTCTTCCAAGCCACTATACTTATCAAATATGATATTATTTTACATACCATGATCACAAAGTACTGAGCACACAATGCATTAGAGTTACTATTTGCGTGGAGATTATTGACTTTGACATCTATCTATCTATCTATCTATCTATCTATCTATCTATCTATCTATCTAATTCATTTCATACCACACCAAATACACAGATAGCACTTAATGAGCTCTTTGTAGGTAATCATTGAGGACAATCAAAACAGCAATGAGGGCAGATTAACACAAAAATCCTAAACGTATGTTCCTCCTCAAATATGAGGAGATGCATGAATTTAAAATTGTTTTCTGTACCTTCATTGAGGACTCTCAAGTGTAAACTTTGTAGATGGCATCATATTATGGCAATGTCAAAAGGCTGAGCACACTTGGTAGATTGCCATGGAAGTATATGTGATTAGAGGGAAAAACAAACTGTGTGTAATGAGAGGTTAAGTTTGACTATTCATTTTTCTTCTGTTAGTTGAAAATACATTCTTTTCTCATATAATATATCCTGAATACAGTTTCCCCTCCCTCTACTTCTCCCAGTTCATCCCAACCTCCCCTTTCATCAGATCCACTCCCTTTCTGTCTTTCATTAGAAAAGAACTGGCTTCTAAGAGATAACATAACAAAACAGAACAAATAGAAAAAACTAAAACAAAAACTATCACATCAAAGTTGGATAAGACAACCCAACAGAAAAAAAAGAGCCCAAGAGAGGGCACAAGAATCAGAGATTCACTCATTCACAGACTCAGGAGTCCCATAAAGACACTAAACCATAATCTTAAAATGTAGAGAACTTGCTGAAGACTAGTACGTACTGCTTCAGTCTCTGAGGTCACACGAGTTTTGCTCAGTTGAATTAGAAGGGTTTGTTCTCTTGGTGTCCTTCACCACTTCTGACTCTTAGACCCTTTCTGTTTACTCTTTGGCAAGTTTGCCTGAGCCTGGGGTGTGGAGTGGTAGAGGATTGATAGAGACATCTCATTTGGAGCTGTGTATTCCAAGGTCCGTTTCTCTGAATAATGTCTGGCTGTGGTCTCAGTATTTGTCCCCACCTGCTGCAGGTGGGACCTTCTCTGATGATGGATGAATAAGAATCTATGAGTATAGCAGAATATTATTTCTAAGAGTCATTTTAAAAGGCCAGTAGCATTTTGTTTTATCTTAGATCACATAACTCTGTGAACATGGAGAGGAAGAGCTGGTACCTGCATAGAACCTTCACCCCTATGATCTGGTGTTAATGGTTTGAGAAGATGCTCTTCAGGCCACCAAAAGAAGAAATGTGAAGAATCTTAAATATTGGCTAGGGCAATGGTGGCACAAAGCTTGTGGGAGTAACCAACCAGTGTCTGATATGGAACCCCGACACTGATTAGGTGGCCAAGAACCAGAGGCTGTCTTCATTTACAGAGAAGCCAATGGTTGGTGAGGTAGGTTTGTGTGTTTATATGCTGATGCAAGGGTAATACTATTTCAGAAAAGGAAGAAAAATATTACAGCTTTCTGAGTACAAAAGGTACCGTTTTTAAAAATATGGTTATGGCATATTTTAGCCACATTGTGTTTATACCTGCCCACCTCAAATATGTTACAAATAGATAATTATAATGAAATTCTTGTCTGCATTTCTATTTTAGAAGTAATTCTGCCTCATTAAACAATGATAAGAGAAGGCCATATACCTCAGAAGGATGAGACAGGTGTTACAACCAAATGTTATCCCTTTGTGGGGGACATCCTGTATTTCCCAGCTTTAAGATTTTAGGATAAAATATAAGGATTTTTGAAATTTTGTGTACGAGGTACCTGTGAAGAGTCAAACACTATTTCCAGGTGAAAGCTGTGTTATGAAATGCAGAGAGCAATGTGTTTGTTATTTTGTCTCCATGCCATCCCCCTGTATCCTAGATGACAGAATAGTTCTATTTCTGGTGCTGGAGAGGCTGGGTAGATCCCTGCCTCCACAGCATGTTGGTATTAACCTAGCCTGATGCTAGTTTCACAAAAAGTGAAAGAAAAGGAGAGAAAACTAAGAAAAACTACCATTATCAGTCTAAGATGGTAGCACCCTCCTCTCGACCTGAGGTCCACCCTCTGAACCTTTCTCCTGCAGCCATAGCCTGTGCTTCCCTAACTTGTGGAGCTCAGGGAATAGGTACTACATAATTAAACAGGACTTGGTTTATTTCTCGCTTTACCACACTCCATTATAATGGAATCCAGAATAACAAAGAGAAAGGAGGAAGATGAGGAAAGGCACTGTGCTTTCTGAAATGAAGCTCAGTATTTACCCATCCCTGAAAGCAAATCCAGAAACCTTATCAATATCTTAGTCTTGGGGTAGACCCAAGTTAACGTTTGTTTATTAAGTATGATAATAATTGGAAAGAACAAAGATTCTCATAAATATCGTGAAGGTTTTTGTTTGATTTCAGAGACAAATAAGTATTCCTTAAAAATTGATTTGGGTTTGGTAGCATAGGGGACAAGCTAGTGACTTGTGGCCATAAAAAATTAACAAATACATTAGAATTTGAAATGATGCTGAAGAGAAGGAGAAAATAGAATAAATTGGATGACATATGAGTTATTTTGTACTCTTTTGACTTTTTTTGCACAGATATTTTCAGGATATGAGACACCAAAATAAAAATACTTCAAAGACAGCTGAGATTACAGGTCACAGAACTGTAATACAGATTTATTCTGGGGGTCAGAGAATTATAATATTCTATTGCATAAGTGAATCTTCTATAATATCTAGTATCATATTCTCAATTTATACATTATTAAACTGGGCCTCAGGAACTTCAATGATAAACCTAAAGCCACAAAGAAATTTAGTATATGAATTAGAACCAGCCTTCCACTTAGATTTTGATAAGTCCAAGTCCTGGACTCTTGTCGGGAGATAGGTGACCATCAGTGCTATGAAAGACATAGATTCAAGGGAAAGATTGTTTCCTTTGAAATTAATTCAGAGAAATGTGAAGGGATATGTGTAAGGTAAAGGGATGTGTGTGTCTTTTCCAGAGTCCCCTGGACAATTTATAATGAGGTTGTCTGCACAAGGCAAACAACAGATACTGTTGATTAGAAAAACTAAAGCAGGAGGGAAGCAGCAATGTTTTTTATTTTTTATTTATATTTTTTATTTTTTTATTTTTTTATTTTTTATTTTTTTTTGCTGGAAGCTTATCTTGAAATGCTTTGACTTTCTTATAGTTTCTACTGAGTTATAAAAATCAATGGTCTATCGATGCGAGCATTTAGATAATAAAAAAAATTAATGGCAGTTTCTGTGCATTTTATAGAATTTTTTCTCTCAAACATAGAGTAACTCTTCAATAAATGACTCATCAAAGTTTTCCATATAAAATATGCTGGATGTACTCTTAATGATTTTATTAATAAATAAATATAACAAATATACTGTTTATACATTTAAAAATTAAATAATTATTTTAAGGTACGGGTAGAGATGTAGCTCAATTGGTTCTCCAAAGTTCAAGACCATCCTTATCTCCATAGTTAGTTCCAGGTCAGCCTGGGATACCAAAGACCCCATCTGTAAACAAAATGATAAAAATAAAAAAGAAAATAATTTAAAATAAATCATAGTTTTATAATTTCTAGGAGTTTTGATTATATAACCAAAACAGTTTTTAGTGTGGCTACACAATCCTTTTTAAAAAAATTAAAACTGGCACATTGTTTTAAAAATCTGGTTAGGTTTGTGCAAAAGTTAATCAACAATTTGTTTCAGGTACTATTGTAGCTGCTTGTATTACGAATGCTAATTACGTTCCCCCCAAAAACTGTCTGAGAGTGTCTACACATAGCTTCTGGGAGCCTGCCCCCAGTTGGTTCTGATTGGTCATTAAAGATGCCAGCAACCAATAGTTGGGCAGAGCAGACAGAGGCAGGACATTAGGATCCCCAGGCTTGGGCATGAGAGGAGGGAAGTGTGGATTAGAGGAGAGACACCACATCTGAGAAGAGCACGGGGCAGAGAGGCATGGCCCAGGAGAGAACAGCCCAGAGTGCAGCCCAGCTGGGCCGCCCCACATCCAGAACAGCCAAGCTAGAACAAAGAATTACTAAATAATAACTCAGGATTAACCACATGGAGGTTATGCAGTGTCCCAGCTACTCTGTTCTTTAAGGCATATTAAAATATAAAAGTGTGTGTTTCATTTGAGAACATAAACAACTATAGAGGGTTTGCTCAAGATTTATTTTAAAATTACTACAGATTATCTCAAACTTAAGATCGTAAAAAAAAATAATTATATAATACATGGGAAATGTATACTATAAACAAATATTTTACACTTTGTAGCTATTAAGATATAAATTAATATGATATCTGAATTGAATTATTTTTTTCTTTTATTGAATATTTTATTTATTTACATTTGAAATGTTATTCCCTTCCCTGGTTTCCCTTCTGGAAACCCTCTATCCCCTCCTACTTACCCCTGTATCTGTGAGGGTGCTCCCCCACCCACCCACCTACTCCTGCCTCCCCACCCCCAAATTCCCCTACATTGGAGCCCCGAGCCTTCACAGGACCAAGGGCCTCTCCTCCCAACAGGACCAAGGGCCTCTCCTCCCATTGATGCCCAACAAGATCATCCTCTGCTACATAAGCTGCGGGAGCAATGGGTCCCTCCGTGTGTACTCTTTAGTAGGTGGTTTAGTCCCTGGGAGTTCTGTGGTACTGGTTGGTTCATATTGTTGTTCTTCCTATGGGGTTGCAGACCCCTTCAGCTCCTTCAGTCCTTTCTCTAACTCCTCCATTGGGGTCCTCGTGCTCAGTCCAATGGTTGGCTGTGAGCGTCTGCCTTTGAATTTGTCAGGCTCTGGCAGAGCCTCTCAGGTGACAGCTATATCAGGCTCCTGTCAGCAAGCATTTCTTGGCATCCACAATAGAATTTGGGTTTGGTGTCTGTATATTGGAAGGATCCCCAGGTAGGGCAGTCTCTGGATGGTCTTTCCTTCAGTCTCTGCTCCACACTTGTCTCCGCATTTTCTCATGTATTTTGCTCCCCCTTCTAAGAAGGACTGAAGCATCCACACTTTTTAGTTTTCCTTCTTCTTGAGCTTCATGTGGGCTGTGATTTGGACCTTGGGTATGCCAAGCTTTTGGGTTAATATCCACTTATTAGTGAGAGCATACCCTGTGTGTTCTTTTGTGATTGGGTTACCGCACTCAGGATATTTTCTAGTTCCATCTATTTACCTAAGACTTTCATGAAGTCATTGCCTTTAATAGCTGAGCAGTACTCCATTGTATAAATATCCCACATTTTCTGTATCCATTCCTCTGCTGAAACACATGTGGGTTCTTTGCAGCTTCTGGCTATTATAAATAAGGCTATTATGAACATAGTAGAGCATGTGTCCTTGCTATATGTTGGAGCATCTTTTGGGTATATGCCCAGGAGTGGTATATCTGGGTCTTCAGGTAGTACTTACTATGTACAATTTTCCAAGGAACTGCCAGACTGATTTCTGAGTAGTTGTACCAGCTTGCAATCCCACCAACAATGAAGGAGGGTCCCTCTTTCTCCACATCCTTGCCAGTATCTTCTGTCATCTGAGGTTTTGATCTTAGCCATTCTGACTGGTATGAGGTGGAATCTCGGGGTTGTTTTGATTTGCACTTTCCTGATGACTAAGAATGTTGAATATTTCTTTAGGTGCGTCTTGGCCATTGGAGATTCCTCAGTTGAGGATTCTTTGTTTAGCTCTGTAGCCCATTTTTAATAGGGTTATTTGATTCTCTGGAGTCTTGCTTCTTGATTTTTTTTTTTTTTTGTATATATTAGATATTAGCCCTCTGTTGGAGAAAGGATTGGTAAAGTTCTTTTCCCAATCTGTTGTTTGCCATTTTGTCCTATTGACAGTGTCCCTTGCCTTACGGACGCTTTGCAATTTTATGAGGTCCCATTTGTTGATTGTTGATCTTAGAGCATAAGCCATTGATGTTCTGTTCAGGAAAATTTCCCCTGTGCTAATATGTTCAAGGCTCTTCCCACTTTCTCTACTATTAGTTTCAATGTGTCTGGTTTTATGTGGAGGTTCTTGATCCACTTGGACTTGAGCTTTGTGCAAGGAGATGAGAATGGATAGGTATGCATTCTTCTACATGCTGAACACCAGTTGAACCAGCACCATTTGTTGAAAATGCTGTATTTGTTTTCATTGGATGGTTTTAGCTCCTTTGTCAAAGATTAAGTGACCCTAAGTGTGTGGGCTCATTTTGGGGTCTTCAGTTCTATTCCATTGATATACCTCATTGTCACTATACCAATACCATGCAGTTTTTATCACTATAGCTCTCTGTAGTACAGTTTGAGGTCAGGGGTGGTGATTCCATCAGAAGTTCTTTTATTGTTTAAAATAATTTTTACTATGCTGGGTATTTGCTTATTCTGAGTGGATTTGAGAATTGCTCTTTCTAACTCTATGAAGAATTGAGTTAGAATTTTAATGGAGATTACATGGAATCTGTATATTGCTTTTGGCAAGATGGCCATTTTTACTATATTAGTCCTGCCAATCCACAAGCATGGGAGATCTTTCCATCTTCTGAGGTCTTCTGTGATTTCTTTCTTTGGAGACTTGAAGTGCTTGTTGTAAAGATCTTTCACTTGTTTGATTAGAGTCACACTAAGGTTATTTTGTGTTATTTGTTACTATTGTGAAGGGTGTCATTTTTCCTAATTTCTTTCTCAGCCTGTTTATCCTTTGAGTAGAGGAAGGCTAATGATTTGTTTGGGTCAATTTTATATCCAGCCACTTTGCTGCAGTGTTTTATCAGGTTTAGAAGTTCTTTGGTGGAATTTTTGGGGTCACTTAAATATACTATCATATCATCTGCAAATAGTGATAGTTTGACTTCTTTTCCAATGTGTTTCCCTTTGATCTCCTTTTGTTGTCACTAAGACAAAGTTTCCAAGTAATAAATATTTTGCAGATTTTCCATATTTTGTGTAAAAATATATTTTGAATGATAAATTAAATATTAATAAGATTGGCAAGATGAAAATATAGAGTTGTCATGTGTTACCCACTAACTTTTGACAAATTTTAGGATATGGAAGCTGAGACACATAAGAAAACTTACATAAAAAATACATTTATCTGGTCATAGTGGCCCAAATCTTTAATCCCAGCACGTGGAATATGGAGGCAGATATTTGTAGTTTGAGAAGTGCCTAGACTACATAGGGAGTTTCAGGTCACCAAGCTCCATAGAAAGACCCTGCTTCAAAAAATGCATTCATTTTTACATAATGCAAAATTCTATAACATCTTTGCATCTTATTTATGCCTGAATTTTTTCCACTTCTTTTATTCCAATTTTTAAATTTTATTTAACATTAGATGTAAGTGCTTGGTATGTTCAAGGCTATTCCCATAATTGTTTTCATGTATTAGCTCTTATAATCTGCATAATAGTCTATTGAATTAGCTCCTGACATTGTCATCACTGGGAAGTTGAATTAGAGAGGAAATAACTTACTCATATTTATAAAAATAGCAGTTGGGATGGATGGGACACTAATGGAAATGGAGGGAACTTGGTTCTGAAGACCTTATTCTGAGATACAAAGAAATCCCGCCTTAGGGAGTTCATGGTTATTTTCACTTAATCCCATTATTATAAAATTTTATTTCTATTAAAAATGTTTCTCATTTAGCTTTCCCCATTTAAGTTTAGCTATGTGGTGCTTGCTAGCATTCTCATATTTGTGTGTTTGTGGTGTTGTCAAAATGTTTCTCATTTAGCTTTCCCCATTTAAGTTTAGCTATGTGGTGCTTGCTAGCATTCTCATATTTGTGTGTTTGTGGTGTTGTCAAATGTTAGCCATGGGAACACTGGCTCATATGTTTACTCCTACTCTTCTTTCTCATCCTTAACAGAGACTCCAGTTGTACATATATTGTATTGTACACACACACACACACACACACACACACACACACGCACTAACACATGAAGCTCTTTACTACAGGTCACTCATTCTTGGTATCCTTCTCTTTTGCTGTTCATCCTATTGTGTTTTTGTATCTCATGTTGAATAGCTTGCTCCTTTTCTTGTAATGTATCAAATACATGTCTTGTATATGCGAGGTAATCCTCTACTACTATCAAACTATGCTACATCTCCTGGTTTTCATTTCTGTGTTTCCTAAATTGGTGTGAGTGTGTATGTGTGTGTTATAGATGTGTATATGCACATATGTGTGTGCGATATATATGTGTATATGCATATCTTTGCGTGTGTTATAGGTGTACGTTTGCACATCTGTGTATGTTATATATGTATCTATGCATATCTCAGTATATGCTGTAAATCCTGTCATGATACACTGCCCCACGTACAATGTTTTTAACAAGTGAATATTTGAAAACATCTTCCTTCCATTTTTCAATGGAAAATTGAAACAAGTGGCTTCCTTGTGTGGCAACATTACTCTTGCAGTTTGTTTGTTTGTTTGTTTGTTTGTTTGTAAAACAAAGGCAGTCTTTCAGAACTAGCAAAGTTACAGAAAAGAATCCATTTCTGGGTTTTCTTTTTGCTGCAGAATAGGAGTAATGGATTGCAACAACACAAGACAAAACGAGTGCCCCGAAATCTGAAGTCTAAGAGGAAAACTGCAGTGCTACTTGAGTACACTAGGGAAGAATGTGAAGGAGTTAGCAAATAATAAACTCTAAATTCCCAGAGAAAATGGGATTTTAATGGACAAGAGAGAGAAGTATATTTTGTGAAGTGTTATAGTAGGATATAAATTGAATTTCTGGTAATATTTTGTAAGAATAACTTGTATTGACTGGAATGATTTTTGAACTGCTATCTAGAGCTTGACTTTTATTTTCTTATTGCTACTCCATGTGATCCTAGATTTGGGGGATATCATGTTTAATGTTGCTTCTGACTGCACAATGTTCAGTCAAGACTGTATACAGGCAGAAACCTTGCTTCCCATCATCTAAACTGTGTCTAGGTAATTGTGCATATTAATTTTTGTGGAGAAGACAAAAATTGTGTTGAGATGCATGCATAAAGAAGAAATGTGGATTCTTCTTGAGTGCAGTGAAGAGGTACTTAATGTTATTTTTTAATAGATAAATAAATACATGAATTTGGTTTCTTTTAGAACTGATGCCTCCAGAAATAATAAGGAAGTTTATTTGAATTAGGAAGAGACTGTGATTGAAGTATTGATGATGGAAACGTATGCATAGGACACAGTCTATAATAATGAGAGCAAGTGGTTATTACTGTGTGTGCAGAGTTGTAGGGGCTGGTGTCTGACCACTGGTATCCCTGGGAAGGCTCTTCCTGACCTTTGTATCCATCTCAGAAAGTTTCTTGTGCTTCAGTTTGGGGTAAATAAATGGCTATGAGGGCTGAGACTAGGTTATGTGTTAAAGGAACTGATAATAACATCTGCATTCTATATTCTAGAAATTAAAATGATGCCATGGATATAATTGAGGCAGATGCACAGACTGAAAAGAAGAGGTGAGATTAAGATGAAAATAATGTTTTGTTTGAAACACTGATTTACATGTTTTGTATTACAGCCATATGATATGTGTAGAGCATGCATGATTAAAAGCATGAAAGGAATTCTGAGAATGATCTGAGTTGAACTGATTGTGAGAAGCATAAGAATAATGTTTCTGAAAGACTAGGATGCAGATCACCTGAGAAGCCTGGTGCGAGGAGTTATAACCATCAAACTACATTTAAATATTTCAAACTGAGCAGAAAATCTACAATGCTGAGGAAACAGAATGGACTTGAATGTGGATCCTGTTGAAGCTAAGGGAGGCTTACCATTCTCATAAGAAGGCAGCAGTGGCATCGTGCTGCACATCCTTATTGGGTATTGAAGGACAGAGAGATATAAACGGATTTGTGTCTAATATTCCAGTCACTCTCAGGAAGCAGGCATTCAAGCAACCTGTCAGAAGGATTCTCTGCCAGGTTTAGAGTACCACAGTAAACAGACATTAGTCACATGTTACTCTTTATAAATTTCTAGAGCATTTGAGGCTATAGACATCTTTGAAGCTCTCTGGTGAATATTTATCCCATAAAGAGAAAATATTAAACTTAATTTCATCTCCTCTCAATAGGTTTCCTGACCTCTATGATCACCTTGGAGTGTGAGAAACAGTTACCTTGAGTATTTTTCTTAGGGAATTGCCATTACCATCAGGTTGTTTTCTCCAAGTGATAATTGGCCTTTTGTTATTTTCTTTCTTGTCTATGACATTTTACAGAGAGTTTTCTGTTGCAGTCCTGAGTGAGTGAGTATTCAGGCAGAAGCAGGCATTGCTCCAGGCCAGGATGTCTGCAAACTGTTTCTTCCCAAAATGTCAAAGCATCCGGCAAATCAGCCTCATCATGCATCACTTTAAGAGGACAATTCTCTGTGGATCAGAACAAAGTCAGATATTATTTTAGACAAACAACCTGAATCAAAATCTCCATCTAATTCCCAAGAGCATTTTATATCAAAACAAGTTGTACGTGTGTTTCACCTCCAGCTAAGGAACTCTTTCCCATAGACTGCCCCTTTATTTCATTCCATGCAGAAAACAAATTCCAGGTTAGACCTAATGTTTAAATAATAGATGTTACCATCATCAATGTACTGGTGAAATCTGAGAGAGATTTGATCTAACACATATGTTTTACTTTGTGTGGTTAAATAAGTTAGATTTTTAGATTAGGTGTGAGTACTTCAACAGTGAACACTACCACTTCCACCACCACTCTAAGAACAACAACAACAACACTAACAACAACAACAATTCCAAAATACCCACACAAAACCCAACAGCAACAGCCATGCTTTAAAGAAGAGAAAAGTAGCTTTCTCCAAGTATGTCCTCCAGTGTGTGAGCTTCTTGGATTCCTCTGGAACTCACTCACTGGCAAGGTCAACTGGTCCTTACCCGTAGTCATATATAGCAGAGGTTTCACTGTAAGCAGTATAAGAGAAGGATGGATAAAGAAAAAAGTGGGAAAGAGTTGCACAATGGAAAGTGCTTCAACTCTCCTGCATTGATGTGTGTGTAAAAGAGAGAGACAGAGACAGAGAGAGACAGAGAGAGACAGAGAGACAGAAAGACAGACAGAGACAGAGACAGACAGAGACAAAGACAGACAGAGCGAGACAGAGAGAGAGACATAGAGAGAGAGACATAGAGATGGAGTCTGAGCAAGAGAGAGAGAGACAGAAAGACAGACAGAGACAGACAAAGACAGACAGAGGGATGGAGTCTAAGACAGAAACAAACACAGAGCTGGAGAGGGAGAGAAAGAGAGCAGAGACAATGAATAATTTAGGGATGTGCCCAGTATTTGTTACATGAGCACTCAAGTATAGAAAAGGATGAGAGATACTTCCCTTTGTCGAGTGTTCATCTGTTGAAGTAAAATATGAAGGTTTTGCTATTCAGTTGTGGTAGAAAATCTTGCCACTACAGCATGTGTCTTTCTGTGTCCTTCTGGGGAAGGACAGCTTCAGAGGAGTGCTCTGTGAAATGATAACCTAATGGAGTGTAGAGAAGAAGGAAGAGTTTCTTTAGCCAGAACACAAATCAACTTCATGCATCTAGACAGAAGACAGAATTCTTTACCATCCATGTCTAAATACAAATTAGTCAACGCTACTTGTTTGGGCTTGAGACTGTCCTCAGTTATGCTCTTCTTGGTAGGGTCTTAAGCTGCTGTGATCAATAGGGCTTTGAAAGGACAGTCAGTTGGCTGCCTCTCCTTTGCTAGTGAGTCAGCTTCTTCAGGAAGCTGGATGCTAGCTGTGGATTGACAATTTTGTGCACATCACTGTCAGCCTGTAGATAGATATAAATATTCTGTATCTTCTCACTTCCTTTGATAGATCTCAAGAAGCCAATGCTTAGTATTTTAATAGCAATGAATCCAGAATAAAGAACAAAATATTCTTCCTGGCATAGGCCCAATATTCTGTATCACTCAGTACTCTGGGGATTTAAAATACCCTTAAAATCCCTAACAATTTTGACAGAATTAAGTAAGAATTACATCAATATTTAATAATTGGATTCTATCACAGTATGATAGGAAATACTTTGGGATATTTGCTATATTTTATCAAGTTGTTTGAGTACGCCTCAGTAATTAGTCCCCTGCAGTTCTAATGGAAAAAATCAGTCAATATTCATCAATTTTTGTAAAAGACATTACGATTAAGGAAGAAACAAGAGTCCTTGAGATCTTATTATCTAGCACTTTGTTGTTTTATCATCACTGGTCCTCAGTCCTTCACATGGCTTTTCCGCTGACAAATGTGAAACAAGAGTTGGAATAGGGCAAGGCAGGGAGCACAATCCTATAGTGCTCAATTTGGCGTTGATGATATTTCTGATCCTGCTTGGCAGACTGACTCACCCTTCCTCCTGTCTCTACTGCTGTACAGCAGTAAGATAACCACCAGCATAGCAAATGGCCGCGCTTCCTTCGTCACCCATCCCTGCCTTCCTCTCCCTGTCCATCACCTCTCCTCCATTTTCTACCCACCTCTCTTGTTCTATTAGCCCCTCCCCATCCCCCATTCCTTCTTCTCCCTCTCATTTTCTCTTGACTTTTAGATCACCTTTACTTTCTTTTCCTTTCTCCATTCTTTGCCTATTTTTCTCAACCTACATCATGAGAAACACATTGCACATTGGTGAGTTAACCACTTCCACATCAAGGTAAATATGAGCTAAACTCTAGAAATAGTCTTTATGTAGTGCACACCAGTATCCTCAGCACTCAGGCAGCAGAGGCAAGACAATCACCATGGATTTCTAGTCACCCTGGGTTACACAAGAACATCCAGGCAGGTCTAGAATACATAACAAGACCATGTTACCAAACAAAACATAAAAAGAAACCAAACATTTGAGACCTGAGCCTTTAAGTTATGGATTCATTAACAAGAAAGACTGCTCAGGCAATTATCTGAGTCAGATAATAAAGCCAGAAAGAAAAGACAAATTGTGACATGTTCCAGGTGGATATTGACGAACTAAGACTTGCTTGGTTTAGTGAAAAGACAAAGCTTAGATTTGTGGAATCATGGGCTGAGAAGTCACTTACAAACTTAAGGGGTTGCTTGTTAGTTTGTTTTTAAATATTTTTATACATCCTGACTGCAGTTTGCCCTCCCTTTACTCCTTCAAGTGACCTTCTCCCCAATACCTTCCTATTCACCCAGACCCACTCCTCCATTCTCCTTCAGAAACCAGCAGGGGTTCAGGGATATCAACTGAATATGGCATAACAAGATACAATAAAACTAGACATAAATCCTCCTATAAAGACTGCACAAGGCAATGCAGTAGGTGGAAAAGGGTCCCAAGAACAGGCAGAAGAGTCAGAGACAGGCCTTACTCCCACTGTTAGGAGTCCCACAAAACCAACCAAGCTACATAACTTTAGCATATACAGAGGTCTTAGGGGAGACTCATGCAGGCTCCATGATTGTCAGTTCAGTTTCCATGAGCCTTTATGATCTCTGGTTAGTTAATTCTATGGACTATGTTCTGGTGTCCTCTACCCACCTGGTTCCTATAATTCTTCATTCTCTTCAGTGGGGGTCCCTGAGTTCCAAAGGGAGGAACCTAATGGAGAGCTCTAATTTGGGATCTCTCTCTGCCTAATGATAAACTTAGGTTTTACCAGTACAATTTTTGAGATTTCAACTACAATAGATGTATAATACTTATAAGTACATGAGTATATAACTGGCACTTAAATATTTAAAAAGATATCAAGGAGGAGTGCTTTATATGTGTATATGTTTATTTATATATTTATTTACTACTTATCTCTTATTTATTTATTTAATTTATATTTATTTATTGCCCCTTCCTAATTATTCATTTGTCAGTGGATTCCACTCTCTTTTGGCTAATTCTCAAGCACCTGGGATATGGACACAAACTCTGAAAAATCTTGAACTTGCCAAATGTTAATACCTAGAGAGTGATTCTCAATCATACAGCTGACAGACTGGGGTTCTCTGAGAATGTATAACTAGGAGTGTCCAGTAATGTTCTTATAGTCTCTCAGTGGTCTGCTGATGTATGGTGTCTGCGTACAGTGCATTTCTCTGATTGTTCCAAGCCCAAGTGGCCAGTGACATTTGTGTGCTGTGGCTGAAGATGTTAGTAAACACTGAACTCCAGAAGAATTTAATACATGTTATCTTGCTGTAAGAGTCAAAGGTAAATTTCATGGTGTTCTCTGCCCCTTCTGCATGACAGAACCAGCCAGCAATGCACTGTTCAGATGCATATAAACAGGTTTTGACCCTTTCTAGTTAAATTCAACACACATTCTTTTGTTAACTTTCTATTTTTAGAAACTACGTCAGATACTGTGGGAGGAACAGATTTCTGAGTATAATCCTGGGACATCTGTGGTTTCACAGTAGAGGAATTAGATACTAGATTAATATATGAGCAAACATAATATAGTTGTGGAAAATGTCTAGAAGAAGCAGATAAGAAATGATTAGCCCTGGCTTAGAGAAGAGAAGAGCCGATCTTAGATTAGACAGATTATGAAAGCAATGATAACAGACATGATGTATGTGTCTCAGTCTCCTTTTCAGTTTCATCCTTAACTTCCTCTACTGACTTCACCAGCACATCCGCTAAGCCAAGCCTCCATTGTCTTATGTCCAAAATGAAGCATTTTGACTTCATGGTCTTCCACAGTCTAGCCAAAAAAAAAAAAAAAAAAGTGAATATCTAATGATGTTCGGGGGAAATAATGATTGAGAGGTACTTTTCCTTAAGGGCCTCTCAATGTGTTCAAGGTTAAGTGACAAGAAGACAAATAACTAGATGTAAAGTTGCTCCAGTGAAAAACCTGATAATAACACTGCCTAGACACATAACATATATGATCATGTCAGATTTATCTTACAACAGGGGTGATGAGGATGGCCATGATGAGCAAAACCAAAGCCAACATGATGCTTGAGTAGTGCTATATGTATGCTCATACTACATGCATCATTCAAAATCCTCCATACTCTGCCCCTATTTAATGGAAGACACTAAAGCTTAGAAAGGTTGGGCAACGTGTCCAGCTTATAAAATAGCTAGCACTAAAGCTAGACCCTCCAGAATCCTCCATTATTGTTCTCTGTGTTGCCTCCCATAGCTACGGTTTTAAAGAGTAGTAAGGGCTTTGGCATGCTGCAAACAGGAAGAGAGCAGAATGAACATTATCTACCACCGTGATGCTGGCAACATTTCAGGAAGAGCCACAGAGACTATGAGAGGCAGGATATTCACCTCTCTGGAGACCAAAGAAGCTTGGGAAGTGGTACCTACAGGCTTTGCTAAAGAAACCAGCAGTGCACCTAGCTAAACTGGACTACAAGAGAAGAATTAATTTCTAGGAACAGGAAGCACAACCTTGACAGAAAATCAGAGTCAAGAAAAACAGCATTAGGGAGCTCCTGTGTGTGTGTGTGTGTGTGTGTGTGTGTGTGTGTGTGTGTGTGTGTTTGTGTGTGTTTGTGTGTGTGTGCATATGTATTTGTGTGTGTGTGCATATGTATTTGTGTGTGTGCATATGTATTTGTGTGTGTGTATTTGTGTGTATGTGTATTTGTGTGTGTGTGTGTGTGTGTGTGTGTGTGTGTATGTGTGTGTGTTGTGGGGTGGAGGGTTGTTATATCTTCAAGCAGTGAATCTCCTGACTGGAAAGCCTCAAGATCAGACTGGGTAGGAGACAAGATGGCATGTTGTTTGAGAATGAGTGCATCAAACCCCACAGAGCTTTTCTGGAAGGACAGTTCCTTTCTGCCTGTGAGCAATTAAATAACTCTCTAGTCCTCTGTTTTGTCTGTGGAATGGGTTCGTGGACATTTACTTTTTGGAACTGCTGTTTATGTCACATCACGTAGTGTGTATGAAGTTTCTCCTGAAACACTGACATAAAGGTTCTGTGCTGATGAGAATCCCTTCATCAGTAAGTAAGATAGACAGTTTTATTATGGTTTTTCTTTTGTTGTTGTTGTTGTTAGAATATGAGAGACATGTTGTCTCTTACATGAATGTAGGCAAATTCTAAATTGGTGTGGAAGAACCCATTTCATCAGGGTTCCACATTTCTGATACTTGTTTTATATGCTTAGGATACCATCCAATTTGTGACTTAAGATGTATGGACTCTAGCTCTTACCATCACTTCACACAATCAAACTAATTTACATGGTTGAAGTGGTCACAGTGAGGCTGAGCAGTACAATTAATCCATAGTAATATTTTCCAAGCTTGTGTTGGGATGTTAGGTTACTGTGTCGGAGGGAAGTGAGGATGTGTCAGGATCGGCAGAATATCTGGTGTGGTTTCTGGTCCATAAATGACACTATCAGAAGTCTTTTAGCAATAGTAGTACTTAACAGTGACAGTGGGAAAAATAGTAGAGTTCCAGAGAGATCTGATGATGTGAACTTTGTATCCTGTCCTATAGACATCCACTAGTAAAAGTCAAAAATTTAACTTTAGTTAAAAGTTTTACTTTAGGTATCCAACTAGTCACTGAACCTAGTGGTTGTCCTTATTGAATGTTGTTTCTTGTGCAATTAGAAGTAGCTCTTCCCCCAGTATTAAAACTAAAGAAAAATGAATGAAAAAGCTATGTTCCCTAGTCACAGCACAAAAATGCTCTCGACATGTGAAAATCAGGGTTGTTTTCTCCCATAATGTAGCTTGGGGAACCACGTTTTGGTTCTTGTGTTTTGTTTTTTTGTTTTAATATGGCGAAAGCATAAAATGGAATGGGCATGAATCTTTGCACTGAAAGACCCCTGTTCCTGGGGAGACCCTTGCTCAAGTCCCGGGATGAGCGGACGCCCCAGTAACTCGAGAGAAACCATTCTAGATGCAATATGCATGAGGTTTAATCGAGAAAAAAATCAGCATGCTGAGGTCAAGCTCATAGGAGATTGGCCCTCAGCAGTTGCAATTGAGGGCTTTTTGAAGGAAAAACCATAAGGAAAGGGGGGATAAGTTCACAAAGAATGAGGAAACTGAGTAAACATTTCAGCTCATCTCTTACAGAAGAGTCACAGGCTCTTTGGCAAACATTCTTGGTGGGGAAACTAAGTAAACATCTTAAGAGTGGGGATGATGCATTACAGCCCATCTTCTACAGAGGAGTTACAAGCTATCTTTTGGCAAACATTCTTAGTCCCTTACACAATGAGTCAGGCGCCAGGGTGGGTCAATTGTGATGAGTCAGTTTTAGTGGTCACCGGTATCCCAGACTGAAAGTGAAAGAACAAAGAATTCTATGCTGAGCTTTTTTTCTAGGTTTTTTGTTTTTTTTTGTTTTTTTTTAAAGAAAACACATTGAGTTGGGGTTCTTAAAGCACCATTGCCTGAAAGCTAGGAGAACTCATAAAAGCTTGTCTCTCTTCTCTTCTCTTCTCTTCTCTTCTCTTCTCTTCTCTTCTCTTCTCTTCTCTTCTCTTCTCTTCTCTTCTCTTCTCTTCTCTTCTCTTCTNCTTCTCTTCTCTTCTCTTCTCTTCTCTTCTCTTCTCTTCTCTTCTCTTCTCTTCTCTTCTCTTCTCTTCTCTTCTCTTCTCTTCTCTTCTCCCGTCTTCTCTCCTCCCCTCCACTCCCCCTTCTCTCATGCTTTTTCTATATCCCTAATTCTTCCCTTTCTTCCGCGCTCCTTTCCTGTAGCTGTCCAGCAGCCACAGAGAACTGGGAGAGAGAAGAATGAAACCAAGACAAAGATTTCTGATCAAGGGTCAAAGTTTTATTTTTAGCTCTGCCTTTACACAGACAAACCCCAATGAGCCATCCTTTGTTTCAGCTGGATTCTGTTGGGAAGCAAGCTCAGCAGGCGATCAACTGCTCAAGGCTCTGGTAGGGAAATGCAAATAAGGTGAGGCTAAAACCTTTGGAGGTTTGTTTAGCTTATTCAAGGCTGGGGGAAGGGCACACCTCCCCCCCTTACTCCAGTAAAACCTGATCAGTAGGTCTTAATAGTGAGTTTTCCATTCTGCGAGGAATAAAGGCCACCTTCCCTTTCCCAACCAGGTCTTCAGGACTCTCCATAAGTGGCGCATGCTTGTGTCTGTAATTACTTACTACTGGTCTCTCTTCTGTCCCTTTTCTAATTTGTTCACCCACATACTGAAATACTTCTGCTTTTCTGACATGGTAATTTATCCCTTTTTCCAAGTCTTTTTCCTTGTTTTTTTTCTGATGAAAATCTATTTACGCCTCACCTATAGCTTTAATAAAACAAGGAGTTATTTTATAAGCAGATTCTAGACTTTTATCATTTTAAAAGTCTTCACATTAAGTTGCTAGTGCCTATCTATCATCTACCTATAAAACTATCTTTTTAATCTTCTGGTGCCCTTACATTAGAATATATCTATTTTTTTATTATTATTATTTAGTGTTCTAGCACTGAATATATTGCAAGCATTCAGTGAGCATTTATGAAAAAAATACAGAAAATTCTATTGCCTGTTTTTCAAACTGAAACTTTCTCAGTATCAGTTTTAATGTTTTCTCCTGCATCCTGAGATTTATATATAAATTTTATTGCAAGAGACTAAAAAGAATGGACTAATTTGTATGTTATATGATATATGTGTTTAATAACTGCCATGGATATTAAATATGGTATATATATATGTATATATGTGTATATGTATATACATATATATAATCTTTTACATATTATATGTTCTCAATGTTGGGTTTTTAAGTTTAAGAATATTTGTCATCATAGGATATTTCCGACTGTAGGTTCTAATATAGCAATTTCGAGATTGTACCTGGGATTTGACATTTTTTCAAGTTCTCAAGTCAGGGATGGGAGAGATGGGTCAGTTGTAAAACAGCTTATACCACAAATATGAGGATCTTTCTTCAGATCCCTACTATTCACAAAAGAAGCCTGGTGGGGAGGTGAGCTCCTATAACTCTGTTACTGGAGACAGAACCCAGGATTCCTAAAGCTTACAGCTTCCTAGCAGAATTGGTGCATGCCACTGTCCTTCAAACTGAGGTAGAGAACAATTTAAAAAGAACAGCACTCATCGTCAACATCTAGCTTATACTCATATGTACATACATGTGCATATAACTATGTGGACAGATACATGTACACTTTCACATGTACGCATAAAGTCACCAAGTCATGAATATGATACTAATTTCATCCATCCACTTGATTAGCAAGGAACCAGTAAGATTTGTGCTCAAGCATGTCTGTACCTTGGAGTCATTAGGGAACACTGAAAGTGGGTATTCATAGATTTTATGTTCAGACATTTTGGTAATGTATGGCCTAGATATCAGGGTTTTTCAAAACTTTCCATGGCGTGAGTATTCCTGGCATTGTAGAGAGATAACAGTTGACAGAAAATGAGCATAATATATAGGGAAGAGAAGTTTATGAGAGTCTTTTCTTTAACCTATGTAGAAAGCTACTGGCAAAAATAGTCCAGAACATATTGTCATTTCACCTTTAGATATATCTGTTATGAACATATTGTCATTTCATCTTCAGATATATCTGTTACGAACATACTGTCATTTCACCTTTGGGTATATATGTTATGAACTAGAATAGTTATCCTCTGAGAAGGCAAATATGCCGCCTGCGCGGTGGATGTGACCCTGATCCTTGCTGTGGAATAACTTAATACTCTCCAGCTCTCTCAGTGACAACAGCAGAGAAAAGAATCCACCATGTGCTGTTACATTATCTTGTGAACATGATGGTCATACGTTGCTCATCTCAGTCTAACAATATGGCTTCCTGGAGGCTGTCTAGCTTTATGGGAACACTGAACTAAGATTGCTCTAGGGAAATGTAAGCATGGCCCTTCTAAGAGGAAAAGATGTGTGGAGAACAAGAAGACTACAGTTCAACAACAGACCCAAGGGAAGTCAGTGAGTCATCAGGCTGAGGAAAGCTCCATCTAGCCTGAGTGGGGAGGGAAAAACGAGGAAGAAGCTATCACTGAAGCAGAGCAAGTTCCTGATTTGGAAGTGTTTTTCCAATTGAGTGAACAAAAAGAAAGAGAAAGCATGGTTCTGGCTACTAACTGGAAGAGGTCAGTGTCCTACTCATTCATTCTGTAAGCATTTGACAAGAACCTTGTTTGTCACAGGTAGCACAAGGTGAAGCTGGCGTAATTGGTTACCTTTCTGGACCTCACTGAACATTTAGAGGAATGCCTTTGGAAATATTTGGGAAAGGTATTCCGGAATACAATGACCCCAGCTACTTTCTTTCCTTCTCCAGGTCCCTGCATGATAAATTCAGGCCATTTAGCTATATTGATGCAATTGGCTACATTGTCCGATAAACGGATAAGAACCACCGTGGATACAATCTATGCTGCTGCTGAAAATGATAGTGAGATATCTTTCTTATGTGCTCAGAAATCAGTTGAATAAAAACACTAGAGTCTCAGTGGGGGATATGAGAGTAGTCTATACTACTAAAAACTTATCTCAAGAAGTGTGTAGGGAGTCAGTCTCACCCTCCCTAAGCTGATTTGACAGTTTCCCATTAATACACTGGTCAAGTGGGAACTGGAGGAACGGCTGAGTTTCTCAAGGTGGAGCCAACAAAACCAGAAAAGAACAGAGATCTTCCTGAGAACAGCCAGTGCAGGAAAGATAACTTCCAACCATGACTGAATACATCACCACTTACAGGACTTGAAAGTTGGCAGAGCTGTAAGGAAGAGATAGAGAAAAGCATCCAGCCATCTCTGCAGACCAAGCACCTAAACACGAAAGAGCAGTTAGAACAAATAGAATACATTTTGAAGAAATCAGAGCTTCTAGAGGGGACAAAGAATGAAGAGAGAAGCAAGGACAGATTTAAAGTTAAGCTTGACTTGTATAACTGAAAAATCCAGTATATAAATGGAGAGAAATATAAATTTGATTTAAAAACCTTAAGACCAAATTGAAGAAATATGTCAAAGAAAGGAGGGAAGTAAATATTGAATACTTATAGTTGAAAATATGAAGGGGTTAAGAAATGGATCTAAAAATAATTGAAAAATTCAAAATAAAGACCATAAGAGGAGATTTAAACAGATATGAAAAAGTACGTCCATAAGTATTATTTTACCTGAAGAAGATTCAACTTATCATTTGACAAGTGACTTCCAGACAGTACTGATGGGCTCTTCCCTATACCCAATGTACGATTTTGAAAAAAACCTCCAAGTTGGTAAGCATCTATTCAATGGATAGCTAGTTTATGGAGGAGAAAAGGGGGGAACTGATAGGGGATATCTTATTTACAAATGAAATTCAAAGCAGAAAAACTGTCAACATGTGACTAGGAAAAAGTAGTCCCTCAAAAACCCAGACCCAGCTAATCATTATTAATTCATTAGGACAAAAGACTTGTGGGACTAGAGGTATCACTAGTGGTGGTAAGATGAAGTGTAAATTGTAGGGCTTTCCTTAAGAGAGTAATTTCACTTACGATCTCAGTAGTTCATAATTTGTATCTCACTAAATAATACCTGAAAATTTTGATAAATTTTGAGAAACTTGGACAGAATAAGATTAAAAATTCAACTCCAAACTATAGTCAAATAAATGAATTACAAGAACAATATGAATTTCTTTTCTTATCAAATGTGGAAATACTAAAATTAGTGCAGTTGCAACCATGTCAATACAAAATTGTTATATAATATGCAAATCATAGAAACATGAAACTGTCCAGAATAGAACTAATTCATATACAAAATTCTATTTCAGATGTAGTCAATGCAATGGATAAAAAAATGAACTATTTACTAACCTATGGTGAATGAGCTGACTACTTATAGATAGAATAAATAAAAATTACCACCCAAATCATACAGATAAATTAACATTAACTCAAAAGATATGATTAAAAATATTAAGTATCTTAAATAACCAAAACAATTACATTTAAACTAAGACTAAGAAAATAAAGACATAAGAGAAGTTAAACTATTTGATTAACTAAAATTTAAAATATTCTTTCTTATTTGTTTGTTTTTTGTTTGTTTGTTTGTTTGTTTTTGAGACAGGGTTTCTCTGTATTAGCCCTGGCTGTCCTGAAACTCTCTCTGTAGACCAGGCTGGCCTCGAACTCAGAAATCTGCCTGCCTCTGCCTCCCAAGTGCTGGGATTAAAGGCGTGTGCCACCGCCACCCAGCCTAATTTAAAATATTCTTAAGGTACAAAATAAACTGTGGATAATTAAATGCCCTAAATTAAAAAAAAATAATGCATGTTTCACATGAAGAGCTAATACTTCTAGTCAGTCCAACTCCTTTTACAAACTGAGGTAAGAAAAACAATGAACGTTAAAATCGGTAATCTTGTGTTGCGGGAAATACTAAACCTGCCAAGTATCTGCACGTTGCACCATGTTCCCATGCTCCTGCAGCTGCCGAGAGCTCTCTCCAGCGAGCCCCCGCAGCATCTGGCTTGCTTGTCCCTGGAGCCACCAGTTCCCTCTCTGCTGTAATCCCCTGTAACCGGTGGTCCCACACTTCAATTGCTGTGTTCCCAGCTCTCGTTCACTTGTCCCTGGCACCATGCTAGTTCTTCCTCAGCCGTAAACCCATGTGGTCGGCAATCCCACATTCCAAGAACCAAATGGAACCGCCAGCCTCTTGGTTGCATATCACAATACCCAGTAACCAAGTAAAATCAAGACTCTTAAAGCTTAGTTAACCAATCAGATTTATGTATCATTAAAATCACAATTTACAAGATGTCAATACAATAGTTTCAGAGCCAATTGATTTTGAAAAAGTTTATCCCGTTATTCTAACCTTTATGATATCATAACAACCTCTGGTTGGTCATAGCCATGCTGACTCACGACCGCCGCCATCTTTCTTCTCCTTCTACCCTGAGACGCTCCCTGTCTCTGCAACTCTTAGCTCTGCCTCCCTTTCCCTGGCTAATCCTGGCCTCCTCTGCACTAATGTAATTGGACAGGGAAAATCCTGCGTCAATCTTGAGACGTTATATACATATATATAAAATCAACAAAGTCAGAATATTCTAAATTTCATGAAAATGACAGGTGAGGCTTCAAACAGTGAATCATTTTTCTATCTTTAGTCGGGAGACATTCCCATACTTCTTTACTATGTACCTTAGCAGGTACATAAGAAAAGAAAACTTCTTCTGTGCTTTGTGAAATCTAAATTTTTGTTTTAGGAACTCAGCCTGAACACATCCCTAATGATAGAAATTCAGTGCATTCTTTAAAGTTCTGTCTAAATCCTTAGCAACGATCTCTTGATATTAAAGGATCAATGCATGGAACGTGTCTGTAAAGACCTTCTTCTTCAGCTTAACCAGGGTGATGGTATCCTGGTGTCTTCATTAGGGTTTCTACTGCTGCCTTGAAAACACCATTCCTCAAAAGCATGTTAGGGGTTTATTTGTCTTACACTTCCATATTGCTGTTCATCATCGAAGGAAGTCAAGACAGAGGACAGGAACCTGGAGGCAGGAGCCGACGCTGAGGCCATGGAGGGGTGCTGCTTACTGGCTTGCACTCCATGGATTCTTCAGCCTGCTTTCTTATAGAACCAGGACCACCAGCTCAGGTACAGAACCTCTTATAATGGGCCGTACCTTCCCACAGCAATAACTAATTTTAAAAATGCCATACAACATACAATTACATTTTAAGGAGTCATTTTTTTTTAAATTAAGCTCCCCTCCTTTCAGATAACTCTAGTTTGTCAAGTTTGCATAGCCAGAGTACTTGGTAACAAAACTATCTAAAAATTAAAGAATGAAGTATGATGCAGCCTTTTCGAAAATTCAATCCCAGTGAACCCAGAGACTTCCTGTCTGACAATTGCAATGTATGTGAAACAGGAGTGAGCCAAACATTCTAAAAGAAAACATATTTTCACATATATGAAACATGTACTGTTCTCATGTGGTTTGAATGGCACTGATAAAGTATATGCAATATGTTTTCCCTGAAATGGTGACATATAAAGTTAGACAAAGGGACACATAAAGTTTGGCTATCAGAAAGAGAACAGACGCAGCATTGAAAATTGCAATCCTATGCAATGATTAAACTTTTCTTCTTATTCTTTCAGTTTATACATTGTCATTTTTCCAATCATATTTCAACAAACAAAATGTAATGACAAGAAAACCTATAATAAAATGTTAAAAATAAAATTTGCATAATAGAGACTGCCTTCCTGGTTATGCGAAAAAAAAAAGCAAGAATATTTGTAAACATGTCTATTTATTCTGGAATGGAAATGATGTTCAATTTCTCTTTACAATCTTTGAGTTTTGTGCTTTCCAAAGTTTCTTCACTAATCACAAATTAATGTAATAATCAGAGAACTTTAAATAAATAGAGTAAATGCTGTTTGATCAGTTTTTAATATACTGAATGTTGAATTAGGTTCTTAGCTTTGACCTCTTCATTTCTAAAATATTATTTGTCTGTATTCAGACTAAATGCTATCAGATGGAGAGATGGCTCAGAGGCCAAGTGCACTGGCTACTCTTCCAAATGTCTTGAGTTCAATTCCCAGCACGACATGGTAGTTTATAAACAGATATCTAATGAGATCTGGTGCCCTCTTCTGGCCTCTAGAAATATATGCAGGCAAAACATTGCGCATATAATAAATAAATCTTTAAAACAAACTAAAAGACAGTCTACATATTATCAAGCTTTTCTTTGAATTTTTAAATATGTAAATAAAATTGTTACAAAAATACATGCAAAATTTAGTTAAAGCTCAAAAGACACCTCTGATTTTTAATTAGCTTAGCTCAAGTTCTAGGAAATGTTACTGAAAACTGACATGTTTTGACCTTGTAGACTCAGAGGCCATGCAAAGTTCAGTTAGAAAAAGTTCAAAAGCAGGGCCAGAAACATTGAACACTGTGAGACATTAAACAAATTACAGCCCCAAAATCACCCTGTGTGACAAACAAGCTTCATTTTAACATAGAGACAAAAAGATTGAGCTGTTCACAATAGCGGACTGTGTCTGTTGTATTTGGGTTTCCAAATTTTATACCTGGCTGAGTTTTGATCACCCGAAGCTAGCTACAAAATGAATATTTTTATATGAGAATAAAAAAGCAATTATATATGTACGAGATACATGTTTATAGTTCATATGCAAATTAAGTTAATGTAAATTTTAAGTGTTCCAAACCCCTTATCTCTCAAATATTTTATGTTCAATGAAAATACCAACGTATCTCTTACAGTTAATGATGACGACCTTTTTGCCTATTCAGGAATAATGAAAGTATTTGGCATAAAGAACCATTTTATTGCCGTTATGAGCTACTTGATATTGCACCTTGCTTTTTGTACCTCCTTTGAAATTAATTTCCCCAGACATATTTTCTCTAGTTTCTCACTGTGTACTCATAGGCTAGCAAGCAAAATAATATTTCTATATGTTTACCTTTTGCTTGCCTTTGGACTATTTTTATGGAGCTAATTCTTACAGTGAGAATCTGAGGTATAGGAAAATAAACAAAAATATTATGTAGGACACCTAGGAGAGAGCTATTTATGTATATACATATATAGAGATATATCAATGACTATAAGTACATTTAAGTCTTATGCCACTTATAGGATTTTACTTTTAAATATTTATGCCAATATTAAGATAGTAACTGGACACATTGCTGAGGACCCTTAGCTAGCCCCCTACTTCTCTGCAAATACTGTAATCAGTTTCATTTTGTATGTGAATCTTCTAAGTAATTGGATGACCCTCACTCTCAATAAGATTAAATAGTTCCCTTGTTTATACTCCTGGAACTTACCAATTTAAATTAATACTATCTAGGAAGATAAATTGAAGCTCAACCTGTTTGAACCTCTTCATATCCCAAAATAATGGAGTTAGAAAATAATGAGATTTCATTGAATTATGTATTAGCTGGTTGTACTGCAATGAGTTTTTAACAGGACACGGGACTAAATTAATTTATCGTGTGGACTGTCAGCAAATGCCAGTGAGATAAAGTTAGATAAATGTGGGGAATTATGAAAACAAACTTTCCACGTGTTTCACACAAGAGCCATCATATCTAAGGCTAGCAGTGAAAGTATTTAAATTCAAATTTACATTTTGTTGACTTGAAATAATTTTTAAAATGTGATGTTTTGAAAATGTGAGGTTTTAAATCCAAATTTACCAAGATCAAGAGATTACATATTCATTCAATAGTGTTAGACTAACCCTTAAAACCTAAGCTATCTTAGCCGTGCCTGATATGATGTGCACTGAGCTGTAAAAACACTCCAGAAAGAAACAAAACAGCAACGGAAAAAGCCTTGGAATATTGCCTGGAAAATATAGATTTCCCTTGTGGGGGGGCAGATATATTCTATCAGGCTGGCCCCCAGTCAAAGGTGTTAAAAAATACTAAATGTTTTTGCTTTTGTTCTTATTTTGATTGATAATGGAAAACAAATCCCACTGGAAGAATTCAAAGCCAGAATTTAAAGCTGGAAAAAAAACCAAAATATTATGCAGTCTTTGGTTTCAGCTTAAGAGAGACCTGGAGCGTGTTAGGTAGGGGAATACAAGTGTATGTGACCACATTTTATTCTATGTGTGAAATTCTCAATAATAAAAAAGCATAGTAAAAATAACTTTCATGCGCTTGTTACTTTGATTTCTCATGTTTTTAAATTATTAGATATTTTCTTAACTTACATTTCAAATGTTATCCCCTTTCCTAGTTTGTCCTCTTAGCCCAGTTCAGAATACCCCAAATACAATTCATAGAACACATGAAGCTCAAGAAGAAGGAATACCAAAGTCTTTGGTCCTTCTTAGAGGGGGGATCAAAATATCCATGGGAGGAGTTACAGAGACAAAGTGCCGAGTAGAAACTGAAGGTTTTAAAGACCATCCAGAGACTGTCCCACCTGGGGATCCATCCCATATACAGTCACCAAACCCAGACACTATTGTGGATGCCAACAAGAGCTTGCTGACAGCATCCTGATATAGCTGTCTCCTGAGAGACTCTGACAGTGCCTGACAAATACAGAAGTGGATGTTCATAGCCATCCATTGGACGGAGCACAGGGTCCCCAATGGAGGAGTTAGAGAAAGGACCCAAGGAGCTGAAGGGGTCTGCAACCCCATAGAAGGAACAACAATATGAACTAACCAGTACCCCCCAGAGCTTCCAGGGACTAAACCACCAACCAAAGAGTACACTTGGAGGGACCCAGCTCCAGCCGCACATGTAGCCGAGGATGACTTTCTGGGACATCAATGAGAGGACAGGCCTTCGGTCCTGTGAAGACTTTTTGCCCCAGTGTAGGGGAATGCCAGGGCAGGGAAGCAGGAGTGGGTGGGTGTGGGGAACAAAATAAAATAAAAGGGAGGGCCCGGGGGAAGTTGTGAGGAAAAGATGCCCACGCCCTGCCAGAGTTTCTCTATTCTCTGGTCAGTCAGGCGTGGGGAGACTGACAGGCACTTTCCACCGGGCCTCTTGGGCATTGCCTCTGACCCACACGGCGGGGGGTGGGGGGTGGTGGAGAAGGGGCAGCCTCAACTGGGACCCACCCTGGAGTTACCTTGCTATCACTCCAGGGTTGAGGGACAGAGGGGATAGGGAAGAAGTTCCCAACAATGAGCAGAGTGTGCAGTGGGCCTTGATGGAGCAGAGCAGAGACTCTATGGTTATTATAGAAATGCAGGGAGAGAGGAGAGAGAGAGAGAGAGAGAGAGAGAGAGAGAGAGAGAGAGAGAGAGAGAGAGAGAGAGAGAGAGAGAGAGAGAGAGAGAGAGAGAGAGAGAGAGAAGATAAAGAGGAAGGAGAGAGGAGAGAAGACAAAGAGAAAGGGAAGAGAGAAGAGAGAGAAGCGAGAGGACAAAGGAGTAAGAGGGTAAGAGTAAGAGCAAGAGAGCGGTGGGGCTAAACACCCCTTTTGATGGTCTTCACTGTTGCTAGGTAACTGGGGAGGCATGTAGACTGAAGGTCAGAAGCTTGGGCCATTGCTTATGTGACCACNNACCATGCTTCTCTTGTGGGGGCTGTGGGAGGTGGTACCTTAGGCAGGGGCTGGAGTTCCAGGAGCTTGAAGGGAACGCCTACTGTGTCATGAAAGTGAATTATCACTATTGGGGTTCAGACCTCAGCTCGACTGGAGACCAGCCTGCAATTCCCCACAGGTGGGTTAGTGAGCAGGGAGATGGGGAGGGGATAGGGAGGTTTTCAGACTCAAAAGTGTTGTAATTATCACTGTAATTATTATTACAGTGCTGTTGTTGTTGTTGCTGCTGCTGCTCTGGTGGTGGTAAAGCCTGAATCAAAGTTTTGTATATTCCTAGTTATGTCTCTCTACTTTTTCAAAATCTATTTGTTTCCTTTGTAGAAAGGTGCATTCATGCTGATGATTCTGTATGTCACCTACCACGTGAGGAGGAATGTGCTGAAATTAGGTTACAAAAAACAAAACAAAACAAAAAACAAAACACACACATACACACACACACACACACACGAACCCCCAAAACAAAAATCCATACTTATCTTAAACATTTATCTTAACATTTGTTTGAAAAAACACAGTAGCACTTTAAAATATTTTTGACTGATATCTCTTATGATAAGATTGATTCATGCTTGTTTTAAATTAACATATAATTAATTCAAATGACATAACAAAATATTACACATGTAATAATATGCATCCTAAATATATGCCCAACTTGTGACAGTTATTTTTCTGGGTCTGGGTTACCTTATACAATATGATCTCTGTGGTTATATTAATTTAGCTGCAGAGTTTATTATTTCATTTTTCTTTACAGTTGAGTGAGACTCCATGGTGTATATGTACCACATTTTCATTATCTGTAGGATGTTTCAGTTGTTTCCATTCCCTAGCTGTTGGGGACAGAGCAGCAGTGAAGATGGCTGAGAAACATATGTGGAATGAATTATGAGAAAGCTATCTCAACTGCATTCATTTTTATGTTATATACCCATTGCAGAGTGGTATTTGGTCAAACCAATAGGATTTTCCCCTTCTATTTTCTACTTTCTTGACTTTAGAAAAACATTCAAGAATGTTACATCTTTTGCAAAACTAGATAATTTTAAGCCCTTGGGCTTATTCTGTGACCTAAAGGGCCTTGATTACTGAAAACAGCCTTCACATTCATGTCCTCACAGATACTTCTCTTAAATACATAATGATCATGTTAGACTTCTTTGGGTAATTCAGAATAATCTCAACCAGGATCCTTAATTTACCTGAAGAGTCCTTTTGCTCTTAGAGAGGTTGAGTATCCCGTCAGTTTCCATGGACATCTTTGGGACAAGAGAAGCCTTTTGTTTTTGTTTGTTTTGTTCTGTTTTGATTTTCAGCCACAGTATTGGACCACCAATGGTCAAGTGGTTTCAGAAACCCTGGTACCCTCATACCTGAAGACGAGAGGTGTTTCATTTACTCCTGACAAGGTTCCTGTCCTGGGACATGTGACCACAACAGACACTCCATGGAGAGAAATATGACAATTAGTCACAAAAGGGCAGTGCCCAAAGCCCCTCCACATGCAGATCAGACATTCCTAACATCTCAGACAAAGCCAATAGAAAGCATTTGCCTTTTTGACCACAAACCACCCCAAAATGTCTATAAGACTCTATCCACAAGGAATAAATCCCCCAAGAGTTATGTCTTTAAAGACCTTCTGTGAGTGGATGTCATATAGAGCTGTAACCCTTTGGGGAAGAGTTCTCTCCCAAAGCCTGCACAGCTGGAAGCGGCTCCAGCCTACCACAGTTGATGGCCCCTGACCTTGGTTCCTAGCTGCTGTATCTGGCAGGCTCACTGCACCCCTCTGTCAGCTCGCTATACCCCTCCACCAGCTGTCTGTACCCCACTGGCCTGCTGCACAGTGGCAGCCATGGAAGACATATGGAAATTCTCCTAGATCCAACTCTGCCAGCCATATGGAGCAGTGGGGCCTCTGAAGGTCAACTCCTCCTCCCCTTTAGAGAGCGCAACCCTTTAGCCCCTCTGGCCTGACTGGAGCCCCACATATCTCAGCATAGTGTCCAGTAGTACACAGATCAGCACCAACTCACTGCTTGGCTTCCTTTAGTCATCCTTACCCAGGTCATGTGTTACTCACTCTGTGTTCTCCCAAGAGCCTCTGCACAGTCTAGGCATTGCTGTCAGCAGGGAGCAGGGGTTTGTTTTGTTTTATTTTGTTTGTTTGTTTTCTTTTTTTGTTTTGTTTTGTTTTTAGTGTTTTTATTTTGTTTGTTTTGCGAAATTGCACTCTATTCATTTTCAGACCCTCGGCAACACCTTTCACCTGGCACATGGTAGACCCATTGAGTATAGTAATTAGAAACAAATGTGTCCAGTGCATTTGAGAACTTCATGAGTGCTATAACCACACAGCTGACCATGAATAACAACTTTGGCAGAAGGGTTATTATGTCTCATGCATTAGTTGAAACTTATCAGAACAATTTTATTCAGATTTTAAACAGTAGCTGAGTGTGTGGGCATTGGTTCCAGACTGCCTGGGTTGAATGTCAGCTTTAAGATTTGTTAGCTATGACATTGACCACAATTAAAATAAATAAATAAATAAATAAACAAACAAATGGATGGAGAGAGACAGAGAGAGAGAGAGAGAGAGAGAGAGAGAGAGAGAGAGAGAGAGAGAGAGAGAGAGAGAGAGAGAGAGAGAGAGAGAGAGAGAGAGAGAGAGAGAGAGAGAGAAATGGCTTGACATTTCCTTAAATTCAGGTGGCAAAAGCTAACATTGACTTAATGGGAGTCTGGTGAAGAATAAAGAGACTCATTATGGCATATAAACTGCACAAAGGGGTATTGGCTGCTATTATGATCAACAAATATTCATTGACTGATGGCTATAGATAGACATTCTGATGGAATTTCAAGTATAGTTTATTATTATATAATCGATCATAATTTAATGGTACAAACTTCAATTACTTAATTTCTAATTCAGTAGTAGGTTTAAAGAATTTACTAATTGTACCTTAAACCTGGACTCTTGACACTAATTTTAGTATTGACAATTTAATGTTACATAAGACCCTTCCTTCATATGTTTGTGAGAGAGACAGAGACAGAGACAGAGAGACAGAGAGACAGAGAGACAGAGAGAAAGAGACAGAGACAATGATATCAACTGACTTGTGGCCAAACATGTATATTTCTAATGATTCTTTACTCTGGGAAAATGTTGTCTAACTTGACTGAAATTAATCCTTATAATAAATATTTGAGTACTGTAAGCATAGAGTAGGACTTAGTGGAGAGGTTGAGAAGGGTATCCGTTTGACAGAGATTAAAAAGAAATATCTTTCATTGTGAACTAACATGAGCTTCTTTTGAGTGCTATCCCCAAGAGAAGGCTTATCAGAACTCTAATTAATAATACTGCACTTCTATTTGTAGAGAAGTCCCATTTTTTCTTTTCTTTGAAAATAGATATTTTTGTCTCATAAAAGACGTCTTGATTATGGTTTCCCCTCCTTCTATTCCTCCCAGTTCCTCCTCACGACCCCTCCCATCTGGATCCACCCCATTTCTGTCTCTCATCACAGAGCAAACAGGCTTCTAAGAGATAAGAAAATATAATAAGGTAGAAGAAAAGATCTAATACATCAGAATAGGACAAAACAAACAGAAGGAAAAGAGCCCAAGAAAAAGTGAAAGAAAGAAATATAGATGCATAGACCTACTCATATGCACAGTCAGGAATTTTATTTTTAAAACCTGCCAATTGGAAGCTGTAATATATATGGAATGGACCTGTAAGATATAAAATACAGAAAAATATATAAAATACCACAAATATAAAACTAGGATAAAGTTTAAAAAGAAAAAAAAAAAGATCTGACACCACATTACGGGACAAGACACCTTCCCAAGAGGCCACTGAGTTCATTTTCTGTTGTCCACCCACTGCTAGACATGTAGCCTCCTCTTAAGAGTAGTTTGCTTCCCCAGTGAGATTGGCTTAAAGAAAAAAAATAATTTTCATTTATTATTATTTTTTTGCCAGTGGTTATCAATTGAGGATAGGGTCTGAATTAGGGATGTCCGTTTCTCCTTCCAGCTTCTAGGATTCTCTCTGGAATGGAGCCAGGCATGCCCAGTACATTCTGTGACAATTTCTGTGAGTTCATGTGCGCTTGGATCATGTTAACTTAGAGGACCTTGTTTTTGTGGTGTGCTCTGTCCTCTCGGTGTCTTATATTCACTTGCTTTCTCTTCTTCAGGGCTCTCTGAGCCCTGAGGGGAAGGATTTATAGAAACACACCATTTGGGATTGAGTATTCCAAGGTTTTCCACTCTCTGCATGTTGTCTAGCTGGCGGTCTGTATTTCTTCCTATCTCTGCAGGAGGAAGCTTCACTGATGACTGAACAAGGCCCTGATCTATAAGGACAGAAAAATGTCATTCGAGTCATTTCATTCCTAGATACTTTTATTAGAACAGTAGTATTTGGCCTTGACTTAGGTTCTTGGTTTCCCAAAAAGTGTTGGGTATGGGTTCCATCTTATGGGCTTTATGTCAAATCAGATATTGACTGCACTTACATATCTTATAGGCAGGGTACCACAATAGATCAAAAGGGTTGTACCTGTGTTGGTGTGTTTCTCCTTTGGTACCAGGCAGAGAATATTTTTCCACCAAAGGCTCTAGAATAGAGGAGAAGGCTTTGTGTAGGCACCACTTTGGATTTATCATTTCCTTGAGTTATGTAGGCGTTGTCTTTAGCAATGGGGCCTTGCTGTCAGTTTCTGAAGTGCCCCTGCTAACCTTGGCAATAGCTCATGTTTTGGGGGATTCCCATAGAACCATTTGGACAACAACTCAATTATATGTAACCCATTAACAGTACTGGAAACTGCTTTATGACAAGAAATGTCTAGCTGGAGCTTTGTCGCTCCCCACCTTATTTGGGTGATTTTGTTAGATCACCTTGATACATGTATATATTTTAGGAAGCTTCTACCTTATTAGGGTCCACTATTACCCCTCAGATGGCTGTTAAATTTAGCTGTCTGTCCCCACATCCCTCCTTCATCCCCTTTTCACTTCTCTTCCCTCTTTGATTCTGATCTTCTAATTCCTCTATTCTTGCCAATACGTTCAGAATGATCTATTCCAGTTTCTTTTAGTTGAAAGATATATGTCCCAACCTTCAGTACTTTACTCTATACCTGTCCTCTGTGTTTTTATGGGTAATAGCTTGATTATCATTGACTTAACCCTAATAGGCACATAGAAGGGAATACAGACCATATTTGTCTTTCTGGGCTGGGGCTAGCTCACTCAGGATGACTAGTTTTCTCTAGTCCCATCCATTTAGCTGAAATTTTCATGATTGCGTATTTTAAGTTACTGAGTAATATTCCATTAAGAAAATGTACCACCCTTTAAAATCTATTTGCCTATTGAGGGATATCTAGGTTGCTTCCATTTCTTAGCTGTTTACAGCAGCAATGAACATAGTTGAACAACGTTGGTGGATGGAACATTCTTTAGGTATATATCCAATAGTGGTATAGTTGAATCTTGAGGTAGATTACTGTCTTTCTGAAAAACTGCCACCCTTATTTTCATAATGAGTGTATGATTTTGCACTCCCACCAGCAATGGATAAGTGTTCCACTTACTTAATACCCTCATCAACATGAGATGTCATTTGTTTTCTTGATTTTAGCCATTTCGTTTGGTGTAAAATGAAATCTCTAAGTAGCTTTGATTTGTGTTTCTCTGATGACTAAGGATACTGAGCATCGTTTTAAGTCCTTCTCCGCCATTTGAGTTACTTCTTTTGAGAATTCTCTGTTTAAATCTGTACTCCATTTTTAATTGAGTTGATTTCTTAACAATTAACTTTTGGAGTTCTTTAAATATATTAAATCTTAGCCCTCTAATAGATGTGTAGTTGGTAAAAATCTTTTACCATTCTGATTTGTCCACATGACAGTGTCATTTGCCATGCAAAAGCTTTTCAGTTTCCATGAGTTTGTAAGCTTTCCGTTGTTTCTGTCATTGGTATCTAGCTTTAATTCATGATGGTCAGATAGGATGCAGGGTGTTATTTCCATTTCCTTTTATCTGTTAAGACTACATTTGTGTCCATGTATGTGGTCAATTTTAGAGACAGTTCCATGAGGCGCTGAGAAAATGGTATATTGCTTTTATGTTTGGGTGAAATGTTCTACCAATATCTGTAAAGTCCATGTGGTTTGTGACATCATTTAGTTACAGCAATTTTGTTGTTGTTGTTTAGCTTTTGTCTGGGTGACAAGTGTATTGGCAAGAGTTAGGTGTTGAGGTCTCCCACTATCAGTCTGTGAGGCTTAACATGTGATTTAAGCTGTAGTAATGTTTCTTTTATGAACCTTGTGTTTGGGTTCATATATGTTAAAAATTACAAAGTTCTCTTAGTAGAATTTTCCTTTAATGAGTATGTAGTATCCTTCCCTACCTCTTTCAATTAGTTTTTAGTTTAAATTCTATTTCATGAGATATCAAAATGACTACACCAGCTTGCTTTTTAGATTTGTTTTTGAAAGGTACTTTTCCTTCATTTTATCCTGAGGTGATATCTACGTTTAATATTAAGGTAAAGCAGATGGGTGAATTCTGTTTTCATACATTCTGTTAGTTTCTGTCTTTTTGTTGGAGAATTGAGACCAGTGATTTTGAGAGTTTCTGATTCCTGTATGAATTGTTGATGTTGTTTTGGTGGTGCTGGTGGTAATGCTGTGTGTGTGTGTGTGTGTGTGTGTGTGTGTGTCCCTCTTTTGACTTGCTTCCCTGTGGTTACTTATTCCTTATGTTCTCTTAGGTATGGTTAACCTCTTTAGGTTGAAGTTTTTCTTCTAGCATCTTCTAACACCTTCTGTGGGGTAGAATTATTACATAAATATTGCTTGAATTTTTTTCTCATGGAATATCTTAGTTTCTCCATCAATTGTGATTGAAGGTTTTGCTAGGTCTTGTCAGCTGGCCTAGCCTGAGCAGTATCTTAGATCTGCACAACTGTGCATGAGCTTCCTGCTGTTTAGTCATAACTGAGAAGTAGGGTCTTATTCTAGAAGGTCTGACTTTATATGTTAGTTCATCTCCTGTAGCTTTTAATGTTTTTTCCCATTCATTCTGTATGTTTAGTGTTTTGATTGTAACGTGTCGAGGGGAATGTGGGGATCTTTGGGGGGAAGGGTCCATTATATTTGCTTTGTTTCTTATATCTTAATAGGCATATCCTTCTTTAGGTTAGATAGAGAAATTTTCTTCCATGACTTCGTTGGAAATATTTTCTGTGCTTTTCACCTGGGTTTGACTCCTCCATTCCTATTTTTATTAAATTTGGTATTTCATAGAGCCCCGCATTTCCTGGATGTTTTATGCCAGGAGTTCTTGATCTTTAATGTTTTCTTTGACTGAGGTATTAATTTTTCCTATTGTGTCTTCTATGCATGAGATTCTTTCTTCTGCCTCCCGTGTTCTGTCAGTCAGACTTGCCTCTGAAATTCCTGCTAATTCCTAAGTTTTTTATTTCCATATTTTTTAATGTTTCAAAAAATTCAGAGATCTACCTGTCTTTGCTAAACACAGATGATAAGCCAACTGGATGGGACCCCCACCTTGAAATTACCATTCCGACCATACCTGGGTTTGGACCTTAACTGCCTTTCTCCCAGGCTGACCTTAAACTCATAAATCTCCTGTCTTTGTACATGCCATTTTTGTATCGTTCTGACAAGCTGGCTCATAGTGTACTGTTCTTTTAGACCTGTGAAGTCCTTTTACAATTCATATTGCATCCTTTTGTTTCACATCAGTGAGAAATTGTATATTTTTGAACTCAGGTTTTCAGCATCCGTTCTGGCAGCCTTAAGGGCTTGTCCTTAAGGCCACAGCATTCTATCATTTTCCTGATATTCTATCATAGGCACACACTTGCTTCCCAGACTCCTGCTGTCTCTGATTATCATGGAGTCATTAATCAAAGGAGGAACATGAAAATAGGTACACTATTATACCAACAAGCCATACAGCCACAGCAACCATCAACACTCGTGTAGGCCCACTACCTGCTGACTGTTCCAGGGGTGGAAACCACATCACACCCTCCCTATCATGGTCAGGCTGGACTGTGCAGGGAGCTGACAAGTATAGGGATGAGTTGGGGAAGAGCAGTTGAGGGGATCCGCGGGAGGTAGAGAAGCAGTGTCCCAACAGGCTAGGCCTGTTACCTGAGACTGAGGGCAAAGAATGTGGAGAGGCCAAAATACCTAGTTTGATACAGAGAAGGGGCGTGAGACTTGGGGGTTGCATTGGGAGGAGAAGAGGCGAAATGAAGATTTGAAGCTCACCTACCCACTCTGCTGGCCTACTTGCTTCTCTGGCAGGGTAGGGTAGTGAGTTCCCCAGGGATGTCTGTTGGGGTTGGGAGCTGGGATCATAGGTTGAGTGAGGACAAAGGTTGGAGGAGATCTGTGTAATCTTCGGGAGATGGCAGAAAGGGCAGGGATGAGACTGTGGGATTTGGAGGAGCAGAGGGAGTAGTAGAGATCTGCAGTTACACCATCTGCTTCCCTGGCTGACCTGACCTGGTAAGTCATATTTTCCTGTGGCTCCTTTCGAGGATCGGTGACGAGGTACTTGGTGAATCTGGTGCTTTAAGCTTTTCTGTCATGTTTTATAATCTTACCGTCTTCAGAATTTCACAGATGGTGACTCTTTCTGGAGGTTAGATGAGCAATTAAAGCTCTGTCTGGTTGCTTTGTGTCAGTACATATGCTATCCACATTTCATGCTAAATGAGAGCAAACCACACAGTTTTCACTTGCCTTACTTTCCTCTTTGGGAATTTAGGAATAGAAATAATACTTCTTCCTGACTCTGGTGAGGAATGAGTCACGGGGAAGATGTTATATCCAATTCAGTTAATATCCACCAAAGCTGGCTGAAGGCATAGATCCTCAAACCTGCTTCTAAAAGTAAGTTGGTCTAAAACTGTCCTCAGTAGGAGGTCACAGCACAGAATCAAATGATGTTAAAAACAGAGGCTACGAATTAACCTTCATGTAATTACTTACCCAGAGGTGCTTTGCTTGACTTAAAGGAATAGGTTTCTACTCTGCACACTGTTCATCTACTGTTCAGCTTGGCTGAATCTTAGCTGCGGCACGTATTTAACATTCATTCCTGTTTTACTACCTGGAATTTTATCTAATGAGTTAGGCAGTGGTTGAGTGTTTGAATAGAATTCATGATAACTTGGGTTTGGTATTTATTACTGAAAAAGACAGGAAAACAAAGAATATTGCATTGTACAAGAACCAGAAAGGATTTTGATTAAATTCAACAACTTTATTGCATATCATGTCTATAACAGAGAAACATCTACATATGGAGGGTAAATCTGGATGATCTAATAATACAGTCATTGCCTGGATGGAATTTATAATAAAATTAGAGCAGACAGAGCTGTATTGTCAATGCCTGGATCGGGAATCAGTAAAAGTCTTTTAAACAGTTAGTAAATGCCATGAGAAGAGTGAAGTGTTGATATTAGACTCCAAATATGGATGGATTTTTGAGTGAAGGAGATGGAAGAAAGGTCAGTGCTTTGATTCACTCTAGGTTAAGCAGATGTGGGCATTGAGAGGAGGGTTTGTTGGTGTTGAGCCTGGCACATGCTGTCTTGTGATGTGAAAAGCCAACTGGGAAAGCAGCGTGGTGTGCTTCTGAAATATGGGACTACGGAATACAGTCCACAGAGAAAGGTACAAAATGAGGCTAGACATGAAGTTTAAGGACAGATTATAGAGGTTGCACATGCTGTAAAACTTGACTTTAGGCAATGAGAAACATGAGCCTTTGAAAATGCAGGCAGTATCATGCTGGTAAATTTTATATCATAGTAATCAATTTGGTTTACAGTCCTCCACTATAGAGACTTCAAACCAGTCTGCTCATCCGAGATCACTGGACTGAGCTGGGAAGAGACACATAGGGCATATGTTATCAGATTGTGTGCTGACTGCAAGGCGCCATGTTCAGGGCCTGGAATACTCAGAGGTTTCTTTTAGAATGGTTATATTTAAATCATCTTAATAAATATACTAGAGGCAGAAGGAAATGCAGATAAAAGATGACAGAATGGGTGGCAACATCTGACAGAGAAGGAGAAAATGCTCAATGAAGAGAAAGGTTTTGAGTCTGGGGAGTGAGGCTCTGTGTCATGGTATCTGTGACCTCTAAGAAACCTTATGTACATTTGTGTATACATGCACTGTAGGAAATGATTGTCTATTAGATTTTTAAAAATTATTTTATTAAATATATTCTTCATTTATATTTCAAATGCTATCCAGAATGTCACCTATACACTCCCCCCACCCTGCTCCACTGCCCACTCACTCCCACTGCTTGGCCTTGGTGTTCCACTCTATGGGGAAGATTGCAAGACCAAGGAGCCTGTCTTCCCAATGATGGCTGAGTACGCCATCTTCTGCTACATATGCAGCTAGAGACACGAGCTCTGGGGTACTGGTTAGTTCATATTGTTGTTCCACCTATAGAGTTGCAGACCCCTTCAGCTCCTTGGGTACTTTCTCTAGCTCCTCCATTGGGGGCCGGGTGTTCCATCCAATAGCTGACTGTGAGCATCCACTTCTGTGTAAGCCAGGCACTGGCATAGCCTCACAAGAGGCTGCTACATCAGCATCTTTCTGGCATGTGCATTAGTATCTGGGTTTGTTGGCTGATGAT
>NC_034606.1:8100548-8121076 GCF_900095145.1 Mus pahari | reverse complement strand
TATGCTGTTATTGAAGATCAGTCTTAGTCCATGGTGATTTGATAGGATGCGTGGGATAATTTCCATATTTTTGTATCTGTGGAGGCCTGTTTTGTGACCAATTATATGGTCAATTTTGGAGGAGGTACTATGTGGGGCTGAGAAGAAGGTATATCCTTTTGTTTTAGGATAAAATGTTCTGTAGATATCTATTAAATCCGTTTGTTTCATATCTTCTGTTAGTGTCCATGTGTGTCTGTTTAGTTTCTGTTTCCAGGATCTGTCCATTGGTGAGAGTGGAGTGTTGAAATCTCCCACTATTATTGTGTGAGATGCAATGTGTGTTTTGAGCTTTACTAAAGTTTCTTTAATGAATGTGGTTGCTCTTGTATTTGGAGCATAGATATTCAGAATTGAGAGTTCCTCTTGGTAGATTTTACCTTTGATGAGTATGAAGTGCCCCTCCTTGTCTTTTTTGATAACCTTGGGTTGGAAGTAAATTTTATTTGATATTAGAATGGCTACTCCAGCTTGTTTCTTTGGACCATTTGCTTGGACTACTCTGAGGTAGTGTCTGTCTTTCTCCCTGAGGTGGGTTTCTTGTAAGCAGCAAAATGTTGGGTCCTGTTTGTATAGCCAGTCTATTAGTCTATGTTTTTTTATTGGGGAATTGAGTTCATTGATGTTGAGAGAAATTAAAGAAAAGTAATTGCTTCCTGTTATTTTTTTTTGTTAAAGTTGGGACTTTGTTCTTGTGACTGTCTTCTTTTAGGATTGTTGAAGGATTACTTTCTTGGTTTTTCTAGGATGGAGTTTCCGTCCTTGTGTTGATGTTTTTCCTTTATTATCCTTTGAAGGGCTTGATTCATGGATAGATATTGTGTGAATTTGGTTTTGTCATGGAATTCTTTGGTTTCTCCATCTATGGCAATTGAGAATTTTGCTCGGTGTAGTAGCCTGGGCTGGCATTTGTGTTCTCTTATGGTCTGTATACCATCTGTCCAGGATCTTCTGGCTTTCATAGTCTCTGGTGAGAATTCTGCTGTAATTCTAATAGGCCTGNNTTTATATGTTCCTTGACCCTTTTCCCTTGCTGCTTTTAATATTCTATCTTTATGTAGTGCATTTTTTGTTCTGATTATTATGTGTCGGGAGGAATTTCTTTTCTGGTCCAGTCTATTTGGAGTTCTGTAGGCTTCTTGTATGTTCATGGGCATCTCTTTCTTTAGGTTTGGGAAGTTTTCTTCTATAATTTTGTTGAAGATATTTGCTGGCCCTTTAAGTTGAAAATCTTCATTCTCATCTACTCCTATTATCCATAGGTTTGGTCTTCTCATTGTGTCCTGGATTTCCTGGATATTTTGAGTTAGGATCTTTTTGCATTTTTTTTTGCATTTTCTTTGATTGTTGTGCCCATGTTCTCTATGGAATCTTCTGCACCTGAGATTCTCTCTTACATCTCTTGTATTCTATTGCTGAAGCTCACATCTATGGTTCCTGATTTCTTTCCTAGGGTTTCTATCTTCAGAGTTGTCTCACTTTGGGTTTTCTTTATTGCTTCTATTTCCCTTTTTAGGTCTTGGATGGTTTTGTTCAATTCCATCACCTGTTTGGTTGTGTTCTCCTGTGTTTCTTTAAGGACTTCTACCTCTTTAGCAGCATTCTCCTGTATTTCTTTAAGGACTTGTACCTCTTTAGCAGCATTCTCCTATATTTCTTTAAGGACTTGTACCTCTTTAGCAAGGTTCTCCTGTATTTCTTTAAGTGAGTTATTAATGCCCTTCTTAAAGTCCTCTACCAGCATCATGAGGTATGCTTTTAAATCTGAGTCTTGCTTTTCGGGTGTGTTGGTGTATCCAGGACTGGCTGAGGTGGGAGAGCTGGGTTCTGATGATGATGAATGGTCTTGGTTTCTGTTAGTAAGATTCCTACATTTGAATTTCTCCCTTTGGTAATCTCTGGAGTTAGTTGTTATAGTTGTGTCTGGTTGGAGCTTGTTCCTCCTGTGATTCTGTTAGCATATGTCTCAGCAGTCCTGGGAATTCAGCTCTCTCCTAAGTCTCAGTGGTTAGAGTACTCTCTGCAGGCAAGCTCTCCTCTTGCAGGGAAGGTGCACAGAAGCCTGGCATTCAGATCTGCCTCCTGGCTGAAGATGTAGGCCCAAAACGGGGCCTGTCCTAGAAGATGTGTCACCTCTGCAGTTTGCACACTCACCTGCACAGGCTAGACTCCGAAGGACCCTGGACACAGTATGTCTCTCTCACCTGCTCTGGCAGACAGAGTCCTCCCGGTTGGCCATTTTTCCTCTGGAGAGGAAGGTGACCAGATGTCTCGACCCTGAAACAGGGTCTGTCCCAGAAGCTAGATTGCTTCTATCTGTTCCAAAGCTATGTAGCTTCTGTAGTCCACACTCTCACCAGGGCAGACCGGGTGAACCAGAGCAAAGATGGTTCCCTTACCAGGTCAGGCAGTGAGAGAGCTCCTGGGCGGATAAGTCTTCTCTGGTGGGGATTGTGCCCGGATGTCTGGAGCCAGAAACGGGGTCCCAGAAGCTGTGTCCCTTCTGCAGTCTGCCCTCTCCCCGGCTATGACAGGAGCCTGAGCAAAGATGGCTCCCTTCGTCTATTAGATTTTTTTAATAGGTCTTTGAAACCAACTTAACAGTTAGACTGTCATTTTAGATAGGAGTGATGACTGACTTTTTTAAGCAGTTGTGTCTGCATATTGTATAAGGATATTGGTGATATGAGAAAGAGTTTTGAATGACATGGAGATACTTTAAGTTGGACACCTAGAAAATGAACATTTTCTGATAATAAAAGAAAAGAAAAGAGAAACATAATTTCCTAAGTAAAATTGGCAGAGTTTTAGAATGAAATAATCTGAGGCACAATAGAGCAGATATGATAAAGTAAGAACATGTAGTATTTACTCTAAGAAATGTAACTTCATTCTACTTCTTTTGTGATTAGATACATTGCTGATTATACATACTGGATGTTGGGTTTCAGATATGGAGAAATAGCTGAAGTGCATATTTAATGTACCAAAGTAGACCTGGGCTCCAGGTTTTCCCAGCATCCTTTAGTCCTTACCTGGAACACCCTGCCCACAACCCTGAACTCTTCAACTCAGGAGCTTGGCTTCCCCTCCTCCAGAAACTTTTCCCTATATAATAGAGACATTTTGTTCTCTCTCTCTCTCTCTCTCTCTCTCTCTCTCTCTCTCTCTCTCTCTTCATTCACACTTTATCTCTTTCTGTGCATCTTTTCCCCTGTCTTTGTCTCTCTCCCATGGTGACTTCTCTGCTTCTCTGGCCTTATTTCTTGGAACCAGTGAGCCAGCCTGAAAGTGGATTTGTAATAAATCTGCCTTTATATACATTAATCTGACTTGAGTTGGCTCATATCACCGGTGGAGAATAACATATCACAGGACAACTCAAAGACACTTTGAAGGCAAAAGCAGAGAAGGGAGAAGAGATAGGATACAAGGCAGAGTGTTGACTTACACAACGTTCCACTAGGCTCTTCCCAGGGACCTAGCAATGGCTTACATCATCATCTGCCGCCATCACCTGCCACTGCCAGGTGTGGGCAGGATATACAAGGACTGTTTCCTACCCCAGTTCTCTTTCTCTGTTCCCAAGTGTTCCTGGCCGTTTCTCTCTTGCCCTTTCTTTCCTTTTTTTCTGTCCTTCTCTGCCCCTCTTCTCTTTCTCTGCCCTCTGGCTCTGCTCCTGTCTGCCTGCCTCCACCCCTTCTCCAGGCCCTTTCTCTCTTTCATTCCCCGTTTATCCTGATCAGTTGCATGTTGTGATTGGATCACATTGGCAAGGGATCTCCAAGTCTCCCTGAGCCCTGTATTGTATTTCAGAACAGAGAAGGAGAAAAGGCCAAAGACAGATTCAAATCCCACTCCTTTGCAAGTTATTTGTTTTATTTTATTAATTTTTTTCATACAATATATTTTGATCCTACTTTCCTCTTCTCCCAGTGAAGTGGAAATTTCTGGTTTCTTTATCAATTCAGTTGTGTCACATGATGTTTTTCTGGAAGCTGTCTTGTGAGCAGGCATGTGGTATTTTGCTGAAGTCAGGCACTTGAGAAGGTGTGTGATGTTTAGAAAGAATATAAACGGAACCCCACAAACAGTGAGAGGATGATATTGCATTGCTATGCTGTACAATGCTTCCTTGGTCTTTGACGGTCTTTGTTGGTCTTCACTGGTCTTCACTTCATGGAAAGCATATGCACGTATATCTCACGGTACTCTGGCTGATTCTGACAGCTTTCACTGACTCATCCAGATTCAGCAGAACCTTGCTGTTTCTGCTGAATCAGGCTGCTGCCACTACTGATTGGTATTTGGTGTTCACTATTGAACGGAACTGCTGGCATCCTGACAACGAAGAGTAGCATAGTTCCAAGGAACTACTTCTAAATCGGTCCCTACCACCCTTTACTCATCAACCTTGTTTTTGCCCTACCTCTGATTGGTGGGTTAGAGGGATGTAGAATTGTTTAAGAACCCCAAATAAAGTAGGTTGTGAAAAATAATCTAAGCCTACACGCAGCCTTCCCAGATCCTCTCCTAGCCTTCCTCATCCATTCCCTCAACCGTGTCCCTGAAACAAAACAAAACAAAAGCAATATTAAAACCACCTGAGCCAGTAGGTATCAGAATTCACTGGAAGGATGATTAGTGTGAAGGTTAGAGAGGCTAAGAGGTCAAAGGACTTTAAAGTTCTTCGTCAGTAACTTCGTTCCATTCAGAACATTTACCTTGTCTTTCAAGTTCTCATTTACCTCATTTATAAGATGCAAATACGGAACTATTCAAACTCGCTTTGGATTAGAGATGAGGTCTATGAATGGCTGGTGAAAGATGTTCAGACAGGTTCTTGTGCAAGCTTGACAAATTCTTGGTGTTCATTACAGTGAAAGCCAGTGCAAACATTAATTTCAGAATGACTATAAATTAGAAAGTATAGATAAATAAAATTTTAGTTTAGTTGGATTACTGAAACATTCTCTCCAATCAAACATTTTAATCAGTGGATTTATACAAGAAGCTAAGCGAAATTGTATATAATTGAAACTAGTAAGACTCATACATGCTGCTCACCCATTTGAGAACCTCCGTGAAAACTGACTTTACTGGTTGTTGATCAACATGCAGTTGAGCTGGAAGTACTTCAGGATTTCAAACTGGAATCATATAATTTGTATTGATTTGCTTTCAGCCTTCATGTGACTTACTAAAAATGTCAATCTAAAACAAATCTTAGTGGATTGAATTACTAGTTCAGCTCTTCCTCTAAATGACAGGACATGAATATATTAGCTACCAAGGCTTCCTCCTGGATATATTTTTAAAATTTAAATTAAAGACATCAAACAACTAAAATAATTTTTGTGAGTTATTATAACAAACTCCCATAAATTTGGCCCATAATTCTGAATACCAGAATATTCATGTTTCTTTTTGCTTCATGTTATCCAATCTCTTCTGACTCTAATTTACTTTCTTCTGCATTGGTGATCATGTGTGTACTTACATGTGTTTATCTATATACAAAGCTTTGGTTGTAGGCATGTGTGCATACTTGTGTGTACATCTATGTATTTGTTTATGTATAAAGACTTATAAGTAAGCAGTGTATCTGCATGTGTGCACACATGTGCTTACATGCAAAGCCGTCCTTTGCCTCTCTCTCCTGAAGATACTGTAATGACAGCCAGATCCTAGAACAATCCAGAATGACATCTTAGTCTGAAGAGCTCACATCTATAGTGACTCAGATTGAAGATAAGATGGATGTTCACTTTTCGATATGTAAGGTAACATTCACAGCTTTTAGGGATTATGAAGGGGATACATATGTGGGATATCAGCTTTTCTTTTTTAGACTAGCACAGCGCTTGCCAGAAACTTAATATATATATAGAATTCTATTTAGAATAAATCATTTAAAAATGAGAATGACGCAAATTATGTAAATAGAGATATAAAAATAGGAGAAAAATATCTTAGAAAAAAAACCAAGGTTTTATCTTGTCATAAGTCTCCAGACGTTGATTCTTATTGTGATTCAGAACTTACAGAATGCTTTATCTTTTCAGGAAAAGATTTTTTAAAAAGTACACATTTTTCTTTGAGGTAAAAACATAATAAAAACAGTAAGAATAAAAGTTGGTCCCAATACAGAGATATTTCAAAGAGGAATTTCAGGTGGTTGGAATGTAATTAAAATATGTTCATTCTTGATAATGGGGAAAACATTCTTCTTCCATCTTCGGTTATTTTTTTCCTTTGAAAAACTATCAAGCTCCCAATAATTTATCGAGTGAATTTACTGACTCTGTTAGCATCCGATCTATTTTGCCTGAAGCTAGTCATCACTCCTTTAACGTGCTTGATATTTATATTTTCCCGCACCTTCCTAGCACGTGTCTGCAGAGGCTTTGTCTGCAGTAGGGACAAGGGGGGACGCATATATAGTATCTGAACACTGTTGGGTAAGTAAAAGATGCACTGAAGGCCCCAGAGAGAAATTCTCAAATTTTGTGGATGAAGTCTGGGTGGGGAAAGCTAGGTGTGGTTATCACACCTGGAAGCCAGGCTAACTGCAGGCTAGAAGGCTAAGGCAGGAGAATTGTTACAAGTTCTAGGACAGCTTGGAGGACACAGTATCAGATCATCCTGGGATACAATGTAAGATCCTGTCTCAATAGCACAGAAGTCCAATCAGACAAACAAACAAAGCAAAAGGATCAGACAAAAAGCCCTGTCACCATCATATAGGAAACATCAGAGACCATACAAGTGTTCTTTTGTCCATTCAGAGGTTACAAGCACTGTGATAGACAGCAGCCCTCTGGGATCTGTGGTGATGTCATGGTTTTTCTGCCTCTGTCCATCGTTTTTAATAACCATAAGATGATTTCACCTAATAATGACCTTCTGTCTCAGATCTCTCTCTCTCTCTCTCTCTCTCTCTCTCTCTCTCTCTCTCTCTCTCTCTCTCTCTCTCTCTCTCTCTCTCTCTCTCTCTCTCTCTCTCTCTCGTTTATTTTTGGTTTTGAAGAAAAGGTTTCTCTGTGTAGTGCTGGTTGTCCTGAAACTAGCTCTGTGGACCAGGATGGCTTCAAACTCACAGGGATCTGACTGCCTTTGCCTAGTGAGTGCTGGGATTAAAGGTGTGTGTCTCCACCACCAGGCCCAATCTCTGTCTGGCCCTGTCTTCACCTTGCCCGGTTTCTGTGCTGTACATTTTGTCTTTCCTTTCATGTTATTTTCTGTACTCACTTTAGTTTACTTATTCATTTATTTACACGATCTTCTTTCTTAAAAGGGAAGCCAGATTTAATGATCTGAGGCCTGATTTATTTTCTGAGTAAGGCATCTGTTACTTTAAAATTCTATTTTTTGATTTATCAAAAATCCACATAATTTAACATCGATTTTTTTTTTCATTTTTCACCAAATACTTCACTTTTCCAGGTTCTTGTCAACGTTTTTGTTATCAGGTAAAACAGTTTGTATGTCTTAAAATGCTTTACAATCTTTGAAGGCATGTTTAATAGTTTAGAATATAGTCCATCTTCCTCTGGGCATTCTGTGTCTTGTAATGAATGTCTGTTCTGCTGTTGTTGGGTAGAATATTAATAATGTAACTGAGAAGTTAGTGAGATAGATCAGTGGATATAGACATGTGACACCGAGCCCAGTGGTCCAAAGTTCAGTCCCCAGGACCCATATAGTAGAAAGGAACTGAATCCCACTAGATGTCTTTTGATCTACACACACCTTGGCATAAATATGATGAACACACATACCGTGCTTTTAAAGTCTACTAGGGGAACATGTTCAAAAATTGCTAATTATTCATACACCTATATACATTTTTATTTTTGTAAATTTAATTTCTGTTTATTTTGTTTACAACAGTGCAGCTGTTCTTTACAAGGTAGTGACGTACAGCGCCCTCTGGTGGCCAAGATAGAACTTTTGTATCTCTAAAAACATCAAGCTAAAGTGAGTACTTCCATTATCATAGTTTTTGAATATTTCTAGCATGAATCATTTCACTAAAATGTTACAAATAAACACTGAATTTGAAAATCATTTTTAATCATTAAAGGTTTAACTACATTTTAAGTATTTTCTCAAGTCATGGTTGTATATCATTTCTGTGTTAAAACTGAAAGCTAGTATCTGTCACACATACAATAAATTAACAATAATCTTTACTTTAGTCAAACTGTAACATACCTCTTTACTCTAAGGTTCCCACCACTGAACACAGAGACTGACATCTACACTCCCCAGAGACAGGCCTGCAGCAGATTCTCTTACAGCTTTGACATGGCAAAGTCACATACACAAACTTTCTTGAAAGCACAGTTGAATGAAATTTCTCAGATTAAACCTTCTGGATCTGAATTAATCTTTCCTCTACATGAATCGTCAAGAACTTCTTTAAGTTCATTTTTATGTAACTTAATATACTCAAAATTTCTAAGTGAGCTATCATCATTAATATGAGAAATCCCAAAGTGCTTATAGCCCATAGGGAGGAACCCAGACAGTTCACATCAGCAGACTTTCTGCCCTCTGCTGGGTTTGCTGGTGTGGAAGTTTACACTGCTTCCCAGAGAAAAGCAGAGATTCAGGTGAAGATGATCGAGTTGCAGCAAAGCTTTTTTTTTTATTATTATTCTGGCTCAATACCCACCACTGGTACTGAACACCCATCTGGCACTGAATGAACAAACACTGGTCACACACTTCTAAAACCAGAAGCTGCCATCCACAGTATCAGAACCACACAAAAGACAACGGATACAATATTACATGTAGGTTTGCTCCTGAAGCAGATATAGTTTCCACCTGGTTTTAATTGACTTTATTTATTATTTATTGTACTGTTCTAGCGCTTGTTGCAAATTTTGTCTTAATCTTGCAGGCAAGCATCTTCACTTAAAACTTGTTTCTGATGCCCTTAACACTGTATGTTGTGCATTTTAAGCAGATTGGATTTCTTCCAGTTATTTTAGGTAGGAACTAGAAGAGACCAAAAGGAAGGAAAATGATTATTACACTGGATGTGTACTTCGATTCTTTTGATTCCCTCAGGTGCTTTAGAGAGTTCTAAATTCCTCATGTCAATCTCTCTTCACACTCTTGGATCATAGCAGTTATTCCATGGTCCTGCTCACAGATCTATGAGTGCAGCTCACACACACACCTCTTGGCATAGTCAGCTTCAAATTCAAATATGCCATCTGGGCTCTATGGGGATATCACTCTTGTAAGATTGGCAGTAGTGACAATGTTCACATAGCTTCCTGGCCCTGGTAACCATTAAGTTGAATTGATTCTTCTTTAGTAAATATGTCATCTACTACTTGGGAAAGTACACCTGTTCCAGTGATTCAAGGTTCACGTATGTCTTCTATGCTGGGGAAACGTGTCTCAAGACAGTTCTCTCAGAGCTCACTGTGCAGTGTCCCTCCAGGTTCCACTGGTCACCTTTCTTTTCCATCACTTTTTTTTTTTTAACATAATGCTGATGGTAAGTGGAGAGAAATCTTCATGGAGCTGCCTAGGCCATCCCTTAATCCTATCCACAGGTTCCTGCTCTTCAGCATGACACGGTCAGCATTGTCTGCCTAGGATTAAGTATGATCTCCTAAGACACTGTGTGCAGGGAAGTGTCACAGCTCCCTGTGGAGACAAGCTAAATCATCAGTGGTTCATTTCCTTCTTTAATATCTGAAAACAGCAAACAAAGAGATTGCACAGGGGAAGCTGGTCCACGCCCTTGGTCCAAGGGCAGGATGCTGTAGCCATTGGGGTTATAAAGTATAGATTCCAATGGATTTTCTTGTTCCTGTTTCTGATGTTTCTAGACTTAACAAAAAAGAACCTACTGAACCATTACAGGATAAAGCCTCCCCCCCCCCCGTCTGGAATTTTTATATCTTAGCCTCCCCAGAAGAGTAGGAGAGATTAAGAAAGGTTTTGGTTTTGTTTGCCTTTTTGTTTTTTATTTTGTTTTAATAATATATGCAATGGTCCATTGGTTTCATGAATCTTTGGTCCATTTATTCAACAGTGTGAGTTTCATTTCTTCTTTGTAAATAAGATAATATGTTATTTTGTTATGAAATGTTTGTCAACTCTATGATGTCACAGAGATTTTTAGTTTTGAAAAGTCATATATTAATTTCTAAAGCTTATATCCATTTTCCTAAATGTTTTAAGCTTTCAAGAATATAAAAAGAAGTTTATTAGTGATTTGTTTTTGTCATTCATAGCCATACATTTTGTTTAAAAAAAAAGATTTGTTTTAAACACTAAATCAAATACCCACAAAGCACCAAAAACTGTGTTACATTTTGATGTTGAAGAGAAGAGTAAATAGAAATATATAAAATTTACTTAGTATATATCTTTCTTAATTTAGAGTGTAGATAATTTTTGAAATTATCTAAATTTATGTAATTAATATAAACTTTTATTAACTACATATATTATGTTTAATATATGTATGCAAATATATATGTAAAATATTGTGTAAAAGATAACTTGTATCTCTATATATTGTAGTATTGTAAGTATAGCACTCCTAATTAGATTGTAACATGGACTTTAAACTTTTTTTCAGAAGCCTCAGAAGACTCCATTGAGTAGGCATTTTGACAATGTTGTTTAATAAAGCATATTGATTCAGCAGGAATGAGTCAGTAGAAGGAGGCTAAGGAAGTTGATTTAGGCAGCAAACCTTCTACCAAGGCTTCTCTGCCAGGTACTCGATACAAAGAGTGTTTTTCTTTTCTAAGGATGCACTGCAAATGTGAACATAGATGTATATTCACATTCTCCTAAAATCTAAGTTGTACTTCAAAACTAATACTATTAGTCATAGTGCATAGATGCTGGTTTCCATTTCTGTAGTCTGAAATCACAACTCTTCATTTCCTCCATTACACTTAACAGATCTGATGTCAAGTTCATGTGTTACAGGCTCCAAATGTCTTCCTCTTCAATTGATATTACAAGAGAAGTTTCTTCTAATGATGTATATTTGGCAAAAGAAATTTGTCCCAAGTGTGTTGTAAAATATCAGAGAAGAGTGCTAACACTCAGTGAGACCTATTTGTGCTCTTGCATGAGGTTAGCTATGCTGTGCACCCATCCCTTGTGTGTATGGTGTTTTCCCCACGAGAATATATGAGAGCAGGCACTGGGCCTCTACACACTCTTGAGCTCTGTACACCTGTTTCAGTGCACATCACTCAACCAAGTGTTTCAGGAATGAGTCTGGGATTGACTCATATATCTTGGAAGCTATTTTTCCTCTGTCATTTGGCTTTCAGTATGGAAGATAGTCATCAATGTTAAGGAAGATGGCATTATTTCCTTCCTCAATGCTCCCACAACCATGCCTCATGACAATTTATTGTCTTACGTGTTTTCAACTAGCAAGGGAGCTTACCAATTTTGGACTTAGTTTTTTCTTAAAATAATTTTTGTTTTAATAAAAATCCTTCAGTATACTTTCAAATAGTCATCATATGTACATAATCAATCAAGTAATCAAGGCATGTGTTTATGCACAATTTTTAGTCACCCCTGACACAGTATAAGTTTCTCACTTCTTGGGTCTCAGTATATGAGTTCACTCTCTTTGTGTGTACTTGAAACAATTCTCATAACTCTGAGAGAGATCAATTTACCTAGAGAAAATTGCGTAAACACTATGTTTTGATTGGGCCATGCATTTTGCCTACAGTAAACTTATAAAAAGATAAATTCTCAATTCTGAAATTAACTTGGCACATTTTCAAAGGTTCACAGGACAGGTGGTAGTAATGAGATTCATTTTCAGTTGTCACATTCAATATCAACCAGAAATATCGACGAGGAAAAACATTTTATTTTACAGAGCTAAAATAGCACTTCTGCCAGGAAAGCAGGTAGGCTAACTGTAGATCTTGGTCTCTCTTTCCTTTCGTCCAAATCCAAACCCCAAGTCTAACCCCGCATCTGCAACAGGGCCACCTGATGCCACTTCTATTTCCTCCCTTTCTTCATCTTGAAACCTCCATGGTTTAAATCAGGATACCAGCAACAAGAGAAACAACAGAAAACTTACAAGCTAATGGGAACTGAAAACTCACAACTGAATGAAAAATGGGTCAAGGCAGATACTAAGAATTCAAATACTTTTCTCGAATTGAATGAAGATGAATATACAACATACCTAAAACTATGGAAATACATGAAGGTATTTCTAAGAGGCAAGTTCATAGCACTAAGTACCTACATAAAATAATATCTTCAAACTCAGGGCTGAAATCAATAAAGTAGAAGCAAAACAAAAACAAACAAACAAACAAAAAACAATACAAAGAATCAACGAAACAAAGAGTTGGTTCTTTGATAAAATCAATGAGACTGAGTAACTTTTATACAAATTAACTAAAAGGCACAGAGAAATGATCCAAATTAATAAAATTAAAGATGAAAAAGAGGATATAACAACAGATGCCAAGAAAATCATAAGGAATTACTTTAAAAACTTAGGTTCTAACAATATGAACTAACCAGTACCCCCAGAACTCGTGGCTCTAGCTGCATAGGTAGCAGAAGATGGCTTAGTCGGCCATCATTGGGAAGAGAGGCCCCTTGGTCTTACAAACTTTATATGACCCAGAACAGGGGAAGGCTAGGGCCAAGAAGTGGGAGTGGGTGGGTAGGGGAGCAGGGGTGGGGGGAGAGTATAGGGAACTTTTGGGATAGCATTTCAAATGTAAATAAAGAAAATATCTAAAAAAACAAACAAACAAATACAAAAACAAAAAAACCTTAGGTTCTACCAAATTGGAATATCTAAATAAAAAAATAGATAATATTCTTGATATACTTACCAAGGTTAATCAAGATTAGATAAACAACTTAAACATACATATAATTCCTGTGGAAAAGAGAAGCAGTCATGAAAATCTCCCAACCAAAAAAAGCCCAGGTTCAAATGGTTTTATGGCAGAATTCCACCAAACTTTTAAGGAATAGTTAATGTCAATATTTCTCAAATTATTCCACAAAATAGAAGCAGAAAGAATACTTCCCAGTTTATTCTATGAGTTAGCAGTTACCCTGATACCCAAACCACATAAAAATCCAACAAGGAAAGAATTACAAGCCAATATCCCTTTTGTGGTGTTTTGAATAGGATTGGCCAAATTATTTCATGTGTTTGAATGCTTGGTTACCAGAAAGGGGCTATAGTTAGAGGTGGCCTTGCTGGAGGAAGTGTGTCATAGGGGGTGAGCTTTGAGGTCCCAGATGCTCAAGCCAGGTGTAGTGTGGTTGTCTCTTCCTGCTGCCTGCCAATCTGGATGTAGAACGCTCAGCTCCTTCTCCAGCATCATGTCTGCTTGCACACTGCAATGTTTCTCACCATGACAATAATGGACTTAACCTCTGGAACTCTAAGCCAGCCCCAATTAAAGTGTGCCTTTATAAAAGTTGCTATAGTCAGAGTTTCTTTTCAGAGCAATAGAAAACCTAATACACCTTGTGAACATAGGTGCAAAAATTCTCAGTAAAATACTTATAAACAAAATCCAAGAACACATCAAAAAGATGATTCATCATAACCAAGTAGGATTCATCCCAGGGATGCAGGGATGGTTTAATATAAGGAAATCCATCAATGTAATCAACTACTTAAACAAACTGAAAGACAAAACCACAAGAATATCTCATTACATGTAGAAAAGGTCTTTGACAGAATTCAACAACAATTTGTAATAGAAATCCTGCAGAGATTATGAATACCTGGGATATATCTAAACATAATAAAAGCAGAAAGTCCATAACCAACACCAATATAAATGGAGAGAAACTCAAAGCAAATTCACGAAAATTAGGGACACAACAAGGGCTAATATTCAATATGTGTACAAAGAACTCCAAAGGTAGATGTCAAGAAAACAACCCAATTAAAAACATGGTACAGATATAAACAGAGAGTTCTCAAAAGAGAAAATTCAAGTAGATAACAAAGATTCAAAATAATATTTAAATATATTTAGTCATTAGAAAAATAAAAATCAAAACTACTTTGAGATTTCATGTTATACCAGTCAGAATGGCTAAGATCAATAAAACAAATGGCAGCTCCTGCTGGCAAGCATGTGCAGGGACAGGAGCATTCATTCATTGCTGGTGGAAGTAAAAATTCATATAGCCACTATGGAAATTAGTGTGAGGCTTTCTCCCGAAGACAGTTTACCTTGAGATCTAGCTACACCACTCTTGGGCATATACCCAAGGGATAGTTCATCCTACTTTAGAGTCTTCTGTGCAACCATGTTATTTGATTTTCTATTTATAATACCCATAAATTGGAAAGAAGCTAGATGTCCTTCAAGAGATAACTGGATAAAGAACACCTGGCACATATATACAATAGAACATTAATCAGTCATTAAAAAAAGAGAAATCATAACATTTGTAGGTAAATGAATAAAACTACTAAAATCATAGATAGATAGGTACCCAGCCTCAGAAAGATAAATACACTATGTATTCACTTATATGTAGATATTAACTGTTAATTCAATGATGATCATGCTGTTTAGTTTGTAAAACCATGAGGTTATGTATAGAGTAGGAGAGGTGGGTGAGGAGACAGATATATCTCCTTAGAAAAGGAAAATAGAGTTGACAGTTATGGATGGGTGAGGGTGGCTGGGACAAGAGGATCAAGTTGGGGGCTTGTGAATAGAGGGCTAAAGAGGGGAATATAAAATGAGGCAGCTAAAAATCAAGAGTCTTTGAAGGTTAGTGTGGAAACCTAATATAGTAGAAGATAGATGGATAGATGGATAGATAGATAGATAGATAGATAGGAAGGCAATTTGAATGAAACTGTCTATAAGATGGGGGAGATAGAGTCCCAACTTGTCATTTCTTGTCACCAAATGAAGCTTCCAATACTAGAAAAAGGTTACATCTAATTGAGATTCCCATCCCAAACAACCAGACTTTTGCCAAAGCTGTTGGTGGCTCTCAACAAAACTAAAAGCAAAGACTCAGTTGATGAAGACAATACCTACATAGCTCATTGAACATGGTGAAGTTGAGCTAGTATCTACATAGAGCCTTCATATCTATATGCTAGTGACCTTGGTACAGACAGGTACTCTGTTCCTTGCCAAGGGAGAAATGTAAAGGAGGCCCAGCTATAAATTCTGTGATCGCCAATGGTGTGATGCCTGCAAATTACACTAGTACAATGGTGGCACAAATCTTGTGGGAGCAACCAACAAATATCTGATTTGAATGAAGGCCCTCTCTCTCTATTGAGATGGAATTCATACGCAACCCTGCTTAGGTGATCAAGAACCTAAGACTAGATAAAAAACTAACTAGATAGGTAGGTAGGTAGGTAGATAGATAGATAGATAGATAGATAGATAGATAGATAGATAGATAGGTATTAGATAGGTGATAGATAGATAGGTGATAGATAGATAGATAGATAGATAGATAGATAGATAGATAGATAGATCCAAATTCTAGTGTTCTACTAAAAGAGTATAGCAATAAAATGAGTCTTTGTGACATTTTTTCCTTACTCATAGTTCAGTGCCTTGCTAAGCTATCATCAGAGAAGCTTTCCCCTACAGCAGATAGGAACAAATTCAGAGACCCACAGCCAGATGATATTCAGAGAATGAGAGATCTTGGAATGCTCAGGCCAAATGATGTGTCTCCATCAAACCCCTCCTCTCAAGGCTCAGGGAACCCTGCAGAAGAGGGGAAGGAAAAACTGTTGAGAGCGAAAGGTGGTGGAGATCATCATGGAAGCAAGGCCTTTTAAATCGACAGGATCCAAGCACATTTGAACTCACAGAGAATGAGGAAGGATATGCAAGACCTGCATGGGTCATTGTCAGATGGAGCCCTAGAGTTGAAAGGTGATGTGAACACATGCATTCATCCTTAAACCAAAAGCTATCTCCAGTTGATAACAACTTGCAAATAAAAATTTAGTTTCTCCATGAGTGTATCAGGAGGGAAACAAACTACTCTTGGGGGTAAGCTGCAAGCCCAGCAGTAGCCAGCCCACAGAAATGAACTCATGGGCATCCATACATATTCTTGATCATCTTAAAGTTTAACAATTTGAAAATTACTATACAAGCAATTGATATCAATAATATAAAATAATCTGTATCATTTTCAAACATTCTTCCTATATTTTTTGTTTGGATAAGTAATTGCTCCAGCTTCCATCAGTTTATATTTAAATGATTATAAGTAAAACACAGCCATATTTGCACTTGGTCTCAATGGGCTTCTGGGAGACTTATAGACAGTAATATATCCTAGGTACCAAGAAGAAGCCAATATTTATTTGTTTTTTCAATATCACTAATTGCATTTCTAGAGTTGTATCTTAATTTTGCTTTATCAGAACTAAAATGGCTTGCATGGGTGATTATTCAGAACAGTATAAAAGACTTGCTACCAGTCTGAGAAGCAAAACCACCATATTTTATTCAACGACATAGCAAAAATGCTAACATCTTTATTTATATTTGTTTCAAAACTAGTGTATTGACATAATTTTGCAACATGAGAAATCAGTATGACCTTTGGTGAAATCAACTTGGCTCTAAGAAGTCACCATTGAGCAAATCAAACGGAAACTATTCTTAGACATTTTTGAGGTATTTGGTTGTTTGTTTGCTTGTTTGATTGTTTGTTCATTTGTTTGTTTTTTGAGACCGGGTCTTTCTACACAGCCCCGTTGGTGTCCATGATAGATAGTGTGGTCCCCGATTGAGACCTGCAGAGCCTGAAGGGATGTTAGGAGCTTTGCCTGCTCCAAGGCACCAGGCCCCTGTCACTAGCCACAGCTTCCCCATGTATTTGTGGCCATCAGTTATGTAAAGGCAACACCCCAAGCCCCTCCACATGTAGAGGACGTGTGACCTGTGATCACATAAGCTCAAGACAGATCTTTATGTAATGAGGTACATAAAGGCCTGGAGGGTTTAGCCAATAACTTTCCTTCCCAAACACTCCTCCCTGCAAAAGTTATTTAACCTCAGGCCCATCCTGAGAAGTAGGGTGTGGTTTTACACAGCCACTTTCTGCCATAACAATAAATGTCTTAGGCTGATACTTGCAACTAACCATTGGATTGAGCATTGGGTCCCCAATGGAGGAGTTAGAGAAAGGACTAGGAGCTGAAGGGTTTTGCAGCCCCTTAGAAAAAACAGCAATATCAACCAACCAGACTCCCCAGAGCTCCCAGGGACTAAACTACCGACCAAAGAGTACACATGGATCAACCCATGGCTCTAGCCTCTTATGGAGCAGAGGCCCTTGGTCTTGTGAAGGCTTGATGCCCCAGTGTAGGGGAATGCCAGGGTGGGGAGGTGAGAGTGTGGGGGTACCCTCATAGAAGCAGGGGGATGAGGATGGGATAGGGAGTTGTGTGTGTGGGGGAACCAGGAAAAGGGATAACATTTGAAATGTAATTAAATGAAATATCCAAAACCAAAACCAAACAAAAACAAAAAGCAAAAAGCAAAAAGCAAAAAGCAAACAAAAAGCAAAAAGCAAAAAGCAAAAAGCAAAAACAAAAACATCCATGGACTGCCACTTTTCATCGGTATCCACAGTGGCGAGCCATGGAGAAGGCCTTAGCCTATAGAGCCACAATCTAATCTCCATAGAAGGCCTCTCTGTGCTCTCAGCCATAGCCACCACCAAGCCCCAAACTGCCAGCTAGCGAGCCAAGAACTTTCCTCTCGAGACAGCTGGAGCTCCCCTCTTTTCCCCCTTGGCCCAGGCTAGATCCAGCGGGGGCCCCCACTCTGTTCTCAGCTCTTCCACGGCTTCCAGTGGCGACTGGATGTGCAAGAGCCTGAGAACCTGGAGGCCCAGATCTGAGGACCCCTGAACGAGCTTCGGCTGTCCTGTGCCTCAGACTGCTCGTTCCCGCCCCTAGAGCTTCCTGGGACTTCCCTACTTCCTAGCACCCACCAGGCTCTGGGGCTATGGCATGGGTAAGGTCTGTCAACTCCCACGTCCTGCCTCCCAAAGCAGCTGTGGTGGAGCAGACTTGGGACCCACAACCCTACAGTGGTGCTGGAAGTTACTATGTAAACCAGTCTGGCCTTGAACTCACAAAGATCCACTTCTACCTTCCAAGTGCTGGGACCAACGGGGCCTCCACTCCTAGTTCAGGAAAATATCTGTAAAGCAAAACATATGTAAAAATAGTTAGTGAGCTTTGTCTATGGTGAACAAGTTTAACAGCTCTAACAGCCCATCCTGTTAGTGCCCACCCTGTGCCAAGCACATTGCGTTTTATCTGCTTTATATTCCCATTTAATCTTCATGACCTCTCTTCTTTCTCTTCTCACCAATAACCCTGGAGTGTCATGGAAGTTGCCACTGGTCACAAGCATTGTACCAGAGAATTTTTACTCTAAACCAGCATGTTATGTAACATCACAAGGAGAGGCAGTAGTTTATAATCCCATAGGGAGCATTATATAAAGGTTTTGACTGGATTGGAAATTATATAACTACTAAATTGAATATTTGCTATGGAAGTATGAAGTAATGTAGGCTTAAAATAATTGTACTAGCCCATACTATAAAATTGTGCTCAGTGGTAAAATCCTGTCTGTCATGAGGATACTGGTATATAACTAGTCTGCATGGCAGCAGTATTCACATAGGTATTGAGAGACGACCGAGGTAAGAAAAAGATGGAATTAAAGAGCAAATTGCCTCTAGTTCCTATGAACAAGATGATGTAGCCTACATAGTGTGCCAGCAGGTACCTCAAAGGACATTTGAACTGAATGACAGCCAAGAACACCTGATTTTGACATGGGAAGTTAGAGCTAGAGGCACATCCAGGCACAGAAGGAAAAAATTCGTGGACTGTCAGGCAGAAAAGAGTTCATGAAGATAGGCAGCTGAACCTTATACTTCTGTTCTATTCCAACTACAGAGCAAGCTCCAGTTCATATGCTCAGACAGTAAGCAGCGCCCCTCTGGGGTCAAAGGTCTGCTGTCTTTGACCAGAGTCACTTCCAGAAGCTTCCAGTTTTTAAAATCATCAAACATTAGGAGCTACAGAAGGTTGACTAGAGAAGAGTATAAAGGCTCTAAGTCATCTGGAGCAAGGCTTTAAGGGGCCTCCAGACCTCTCCACCCCTACCCCACCCCCTCTGGTAGAATCCTGAAGTAATTATAATGATATTCTGAACATTAAGTAACTTTTAACAAAAAACTGGAGGTGCCTACTTCAGACTGATCTCTTTATAAGGGAGATATATCTCCTAAGATACAATGGTCAAGTATCTCCACTTTGATATTTTTAAAACACTTAAACATACAGGATAGCATGATACAACTGATATTCTGTGAATTCTACAGTATGCTGAGAAAGTCAAAGAAACCCACGTAGAGCTTGGCAAGGAAACTAAAACATTCAATTAAAACGATATATTTATAGATATTTTTACTTTATAAATTTCCCTTTACTTCATAATGTTTCCTTAGCAATTGTAAGAGTTTAGTAATTTGCAAAGGACTTAGTGAACTTTCCCTTCAGCTGCGTTCTCTAGCTCTCTATGGAGGTTCTTGTAAGTGGATAATTTTAAAAAGCGTATCTTTTTCTTTCTCTCACAAAGGGTCATGATGCTAATGGCCACAACAGTGAATTCATTTATCCACCGCAGATATTTAATGCTGGCTGTTGTTGGATCTCTTAGTGAATTTTTCTAATAGCTTATAGTTACAGAGGGTACAGGCTTTCTCTCAAAACAATTTTACCAGTGCATGTTCCGAGATGGAGGTAACTAAGCATGACCTTTCCTTCAAATGTATAAGGAAAACCAAAATAAAACAACAACCAGTTTGTGTCAAAGCTAATGAGAAATGGGAGGCAGTAACTACTTTTCTCTCTTCTAGACTTCATGAGCCTGCTCACTGATGTCTAACGAATATTCTGTTTGAAGGCTTTCAGTGGTGTGTGACACTTGGTCAGTTTGATGTGACTTTTGTCCCCCATGAAAAAAAGAATAATCAATTAAAATGGGGAAATGCATGCAAATGTACTTGTTCATCTTTCACTCCTTTTTTCCTTCCCTTCTCTCTTCCTCACCTCAAAGGAAAACAGAGAAGTTACCTGCTTGCCACTAGATAAATTTTAATATGTTTGGTTTAAAGTTCTAATTATTTTGATGTAGCATTTCCATGGTAAGTCAATGTATTGAACATTTAAAAGAATGGAAATTATTTTATACTAGTCAAACATTTAAAAATAAGATGTAGTATGAAGTTGCAAAGGTGTTAATACCCATATTTACATTTATTCTGTTTTATGTGATGTAAATAAGCATGGTAATATTTATACATTCTCTCTGACTGTCTGTCCGTCTATCTATCTATCTATCTATCTATCTATCTATCTATCTATCTATCTATCTATC
>NC_034606.1:8095186-8100537 GCF_900095145.1 Mus pahari | reverse complement strand
CTCTCCCCGGCAGTGCACTGGAGCAAAGATGGCTCACCTTCCAGTTCAGTCCTGGGGACTACTGCCGGGCTAACACCCCTCCTCGGGCGGGGAAAGGCGCTGGATCATAGGTTAACATTCTAATGCCAAACTTTCTCATGCAAGGGTCTCTAGTCATCTTGACATCAAAGAGTCAAGTGCTAGTGAAGATCTCCATGCTGGTCTTGCCTCTGTAGATTTACACCAACCTGCAGCAACTGGTCAAATCTCATTTCTGTTAAAATGTATATATTATGTAAGAGTTTACAACATGCTTTTAAATAACGATGCATAAGTGCTAGTTGACTTCCAAAAGGAAGTTTTCAAAATTCTATCCCTGAGCTGAATCCATCAAGTAGAAGTGCTTTGTCCCAGAGTGATTCTGGGCCAGCTTGATGCTAATGAACTTCTTTTCTAGGCCTCTAATCAGCTGCACTTCCTGTGACTCAGCCAAGCCTCCCACTCGCTCTTGAAGAGTCATGGACCATTTGGAAATAGTTCAGAATATGCACCTTTTATGCTTTGATAACATCAAAGTGGGGTTATTTAATCACCAAGAGGCAACCATTTGCCTCTGGAAGCAGCCACACCATTGTTTTGTTTCTTTCTTTGTTTTTTTGTTTGTTTGTTTGTTTGTTTTTTTCCAAGTAGCTAACTTGTGGTGAATATTTCCTGTGGCCAGAATGTCTCCTGGAAGTTTGTGACCATGAGCTTACTTCCCCATCCTTCATGGGTGAGTGTCACGGTTGTCCTCAGTTTTTCAAGTGAGTAAGCAGACTCACAGTATTAAAGAACCAGTTCCCACTCACACAGAGAAACTGGGAGCCTAAGACTGGGGCCCTGAGACCTTTCACCCAGCCCCTGCCTCCTTATTTTCTGTGCTCTGCAAGATCTATTCCACCTTTCTACACTCACAGTCCTATCACTCCAGCTCCATATCATGCGCTCCCTGCGCGTGGCTGCTGTTCCTTCTGCTTGCCCTGCAAACGTCTACCTGCTCTAGAGATAATGTAGACAGGTTTTGGAGAACTTAAAAGGGAGAGAACTATCGTTTTGACTTGGCTATCAGTTTACTGTGTATGCACTGGTAATTGAAAGGAAGGAAAAGGAAATTCCTTGCTCTACTACCCATTAGCAGTCTGATAGTTGAGGAGATAAGGGTACCAGGGGCCAGGGCATGTATGTATTAGATCACTCCTGAAATTTAATTTATCATTGTGTATGGCTTTCTTTACATCACTACAAGGACCCAGTCAGCATACCCCGACTAAAGATTCTCAGGAGCATCTGGGATTCAAGGACTGAATGACATTCTAATACCTGCAATTCACTTCTTAATCTTCTAATTTTCCTCTTTACCACCCATGGAATATGCTTCTGTTTAGTAGTAATCCCCTCATGTGTTTGACTCAGGACAGTGGGGGAACTTGTATTTCTCCCTGTCCTGGTAAACAAAGATTAGATTGAACTGGTTAGCTCATCACATAGAACACACAAGTGCTACGTTTGTAACATATTTCCAATACTCTATTCTCCGATGCTTATTTTCAATATGTGCACAGTTATAATTTATCTTCACTTACTCTGTTGGAAGCACACTGCTTTTCTCTTTTGACACATCTGTTGTCATCTTTCAGGACTAGGCCATGAAAATACAGACACTCAAAATTTAGAGCATGAAATCACTCAGGTGTCCACTGTGAACAATCACTGAAAGAGTGGGTCCTTAGCTGTGTTTAGCTTGTTTCTAGGCCCCTTAAACTTCTACCTACTTAATTACTTTCTGTTTTCAGACACCCAAGTGACTCCTTTTTCCAGTGATGTTGAATTATGCTTTCGTGTCTCTGTTTTCATAAGTCATACTCACACACAAAGTCCCCATCTTCTAGCTTCTAAACCTCATTTTAAAAACTTTCAGAGGATTGGCGGGAGTACCAGGTGAACCCAGAACCCCGGCTCGTGTTGGAGCTGGAATAACTGAATCTGGGCTTTGGCCTGTGGTAGAGAAGCCCAGGTTGCCTGTCCTCCCAGGAGACCCCTTAGCAGCCTGGCCTTGGAATGGCTGGATCAGGTACATGCACTGATTCATCCAGCTAAGGTCTGTGGAAATCCAGCTCTCTAATGCCAGGGCAGAGATGACCTCCATCTTGAGAAATCCCCAGGCTCTACAGCTCACGCTAGCCCTGATCAAGCCTGATGCAGTTGCCCACCCACTGATCCTGGAGGCTGTTCATCAGCAGATTCTGAGCAACAAGTTCCTCATTGGACAAACGAGGGAACTGCAGTGGAAGCTGTAGGACTGCCGGAGGTTTTACCGGGAGCATGAAGGGAGTTTTTTTTCTATCAGCGGCTGGTGGAGTTCATGACAAGTGGGCCAATCTGAGCCTATATCCTTGCCCACAAAGATGCCATCCAACTTTGCAGGACACTGATGGGACCCACCAGAGTATTTCGAGCACGCCATATAGCCCCAGATTCAATTCGTGGAAGTTTGGGCCTCACTGACACCTGAAATACTACCCATGGCTCAGACTCGGTGGTTTCCGCCAGCAGAGAGATAGCAGCCTTCTTCCCTGACTTCAGTGAACAGAGCTGGTATGAGGAGGAGGAACCCCAGCTGCGCTGTGGTCCTGTGCGCTACAGTCCAGAGGAAGGCATCCACTGTGCAGCTGAAACAGGAGGACACAAACAACCTAGCAAAGCCTAGTAAACCCATCCTAGTAAAGTCCCGAGGACTGGTCGTAGTGTTCAGCCCTTCCTCCTAGGATCAGGGAAGGTGGTCTGAAGGCATTGTCCCTGTTGGACCCCGCCATGAGCTGGCAGGTCTAGCCGACCACAGCTCAGCTGCTGCAATCCAGTTCTATCTAACTCTTCTGTGGAGTATCCATGGGTGTTCAGGAAGGATGGTGACGCCTCTTTTTACAAAGGACTGTCTTCCTTCCTCGAGAAAAAAACCTGCCTGTTGACTGGTCAGGAAAATGCAGTGCCTGTGCAACCAGCATCCGAAAAGGCTTCCTTAATAAACTCTGTGCTTCCGAGAAAAAAAAAACAAAAAACAAAAAACAAAAACAACAACAACAACAACAACAAAAAACTTTCAAAGAAATCCTTGCTATGCCTATGAGTTCTCATTTACTCTATTCTATTATTCCCCCATTTATGCTTTAATTCTACCCAGCTTGGCTTGTTTTCTCCATATCTCTTCTGTTGTCTGCTTCAGTGTGTACTGGTCTCATCTGGTATTGTAGGACCCCCATTTTCAGGGAACCCCGAAGTCACGGGAGTCAGGATTTCCCAGGAAACACGAGAGGCCTTCTTGTTGTAAAAGCATGAGGTAGTTTAATGGCGGAGCTCCGGGCCAGCACGTACCTCACGTAGGAGGCAGAGGTGCCGACCTCGTGGCCTGAAAGCTAGGGGTTTTTATAGGGGGTGAGGGAGGGGCTAGCAAGAATTGGTGCGGTTACCCATGATTGGCTCATTTAAATGTACACATTTTCAGGATGGTATGTGCAAAGGCAGGAATGCTAGGAGGCCTGAGGGGCGGGTCAGCGGAACATTTGGTTCAGTCCCAGGAATGTTCCAACAATGNCCTGCCTGGGCGTGCCCAGGCTTGTCTCACTGTGCTCTCTGCCTCAGGCTTCCAAACTTACAAACAACTATTTCTCTGGACATAAATTGCATGAATCCCAGGCCTTAAATTTCATTTCTCTACAGTATTACTCAGCATCTCAGCTGAATGTATCCCTACAAGTCTCTAATGTCTGGACTTATATGACATGATACTCTATCCCCCTGCCCCCACTGGTAACCCCTAACATCTCCTTTGCTTGGCTCCCCTCATCTATTTGACTCTTTTTAATTATTATTATTATTTTCTTTATTTACATTTCAAATGCTATCCCAAAAGTTCCCTATACCCCACCCCACCCCTGCTCCCCTACCCACCCACTCCCACTACTTGGCCCTGGCCTTCTTCTGTGCTGGGTCATATAAAGTTTACAAGACCAAGGGGCCTCTCTTCCCAATGATGGCCGATTAGGCCATCTTCTGCTACATATGCAGCTAGAGACACGAGCTCAGGGGGTACTGGTTAGTTCATATTGTTGTTGCACCTACAGGGTTTTGATGTCTTCAAAAATGTAGGTTTTTGTTCCTTTTATATTTACAATTTCTCTGCAACACATTCGCCTTGATTCAAATTTAAATTAGGTATAACCATGCACAATGTCTTTCAAAGTAAAATTCAGAGGTATACTAGCAATCCTTTGATCCAGCCTGACAGCCACAACTTCAACCCCTTCTCTGAGATCCATATCCACACGTATAAGTGGTATCTTCTTAAGTTGCCTTATGGGCATCTTAGAATTACAACATGCTTAAAGTTAAATTCTATATCAATTCTTACTCATTTCCAAATTATCTTTGTTGTTAAAGAATCATCCTCATTTAGTGCATTTTCTTTGACTCCAAAAGCCATCACCTACCTAGTCCTTCCTTGCTGTGGTTGTTTGATTGAAGATGGCTCCTATGTTTGAATGCTTGATCCCCTTTTAGTGAAACTGTTTATGAAGGATTGATAGGTGTGGCCTTGTTAAAGGAGGTATATCACTGGGGATGCTTTGAAGTTCAAATTCCATACCTGAGCTGCCCCACCACTTGCTGCCTGTGGATTAGGATGTTGTCCCATGCAATGTCACCCTCCCCACTGTGAACATCATGAACTAATTGTCTGAAACTATAAACAAGCCCCCAATTAAGAGTACATTCTTTTATAAGTTTCCTTTGTCATGGTGTCTCATCACAGCCACAAAACAGAAATTTAGGCACCTAACATCTGCCAATCCTTAGTTTCCAGGTCCATCATAAGACATGGCAGTGCAAGTGTACTAACACTGTGAACGAAAATTATCACACTTCTGAGTTTTCCTGACTCCACTTCTGTTTTCTCTAACCATGGCAACCATCTAACACAAGTAAGCAAACAGACAGCACAATGGCAACAACCAGCCAAAAAAACCACTTTTAAAACTTCCCTGCGGCCAGTCTAGATAGATAGCTAAGTCAGTAATGTTCATGTCACATAGAAGCTGAGGTTGATCTCCAGAGACCACATAAAAATTCAGAGTGTGCAGTGCAGGCCCAGGGGGTGGGAACCAGAGCACCTCTGGGGTTTACTGGTCAGCTAGACCAGCATAGTTGATAACTAACTGGTTAGTGAAAGACACTAACTCAAAAGAGGCATACAGGGTTCTTCAGGATGACACCCAAGGTTGTCTTTGACGTCTACATACACACACACACACACACACACACACACACACACACACACACAC
>NC_034606.1:8080987-8095106 GCF_900095145.1 Mus pahari | reverse complement strand
ACACACACACACACACACACACGTAGCACATGGACACATGTATAAAACCATCTATTCATCTATATACACATTAAAAAAAAAGACTTTCTAATTATTTAAACTATTCATTGTCCTTTCCATAGGATCATGGCTTTTACCTAGACACAACTATGATCATTCATGTAAATATTTTTCAAGGCTGCTTTTGAGTTGCAGTCATGTTCATTTGGGTCACCACCTATGGTATTCACTCACTGAGCCTTTGCATAAAATGTTTAGTACTCTGTGCTCTGTCTGACCTTCTACAATATAATTCCTGTGTAATTCTGAGTTCGTCGCTCCTTAACTTATTTGGACTCCTTCCCAACAAAAGACTTTATCCCTGTTACTGGAACAGGCCTAGCACTTCACTCGTAGAAAGGATTTCTTTGCAGCTTTTCTGCCCTCCATAAGCTCTTCTCAAAGGCTTTTGCTTGCTTGGTGCATTCTTACTATCCAGATCTCCTCTCCTTGGAGAGCAATACCCATGCTATCTTCTGTGAAGTTGTCCCTAATTATGCTCTACTTTTAGTTTTGTTCAAATCACTTATTCCCAACCAGCAATTATCTAGTGTTTTTAGCTAACCTTTTATTTTTCTTCCACATTCGAAACTTCATAATCCTGGGCTGTTTCCTACTTTATTCTTTGCTCTGCCTGACTAGCAGATTTATATGTTACATATGCTCAATAGATGTTTACAAATAAAGAATTCTGCTCATTGTTGTTAGTCCTGGGATAGGATTCTTACCGAACACTCCCACATATGAGTTTAAAGCTCACATTGCTTCTGGAACTGTAAATGTCTCCTACCATCCTTATTCAGCATCCCCTACCAAGAGAGCAATGCCCCTGGAGTTGGTAAGGGGTGTGCAGATAAAATACCACAGAGATGCTTTCAGGAAAGAGTATCTGCTTTATTTCAAGTGAGCAGCCACTTATCTAGTGGGAACCTAATGACGTGATTGGTTAGCACATTTCCTCAGATTGCACAGCAAGTGCTCATACCACCAAGGTTTCTATGCAGAAAAAGCACATTAAGGGATGTAGAGAATGCCAGCTAGTCTTCAGACCAGCTACCGGCTACACACACTTCTTCAGAATTCAGTGTTTTGACTTCAGGAACATGGTATGTCAAGCTCCTTTAGAAGCAGTGTGCCAGGTAGGCTGGCTGCCAAGTCATGCCTCAGTTTCTCCTGCAGTCTGGGGTTGAAGACAGCAGAGCAGCATTGCTCATTGGTCATCTCTGGATGGCAAAACCAACACATTCCAAGAGAACTGAGAAGATGATGTTTAGACCCTTAAGGAAAAATTATTTCCTCAGGCTTCTGCCTTCTTATCCTGTGAAGACAGGAGGGCCCTCATCAGATACCAGACATGGATGCCTTGCTTTGGACTGGGCAGTCACCAGAACTGTAAGAAATGAGCTTCTAAGTTTTTTTTCTTGTTGTAATGGTTGTTGTTTTTTTTTAAATGACCCAGCCTATGTCACTTTGATATAGTACTACAAATAGACTTCAAACAATAGATACTTCTCACTCATGAGAATTCAAATACCTGACTGAGATGTTTTCAAGGAATTTGCTTTGATCTCAAATTCTCAGCTGCACTATACTGAATTCTTTTATGATAATGCTATTTTCTGAATATCACTCATGGACTCTTAGGTTGAGAGATATAATGATTTTGTGCTTTAATCACAAAACTGTCAATAACTGTCATCCTTCCAGAAGGTTTTCCTATTCTTAACTTAGGGGCCTTCATCCACACTAAGAACTTATTGTAAAGACCAAATGATATGATGTCTACAAAATGCCCAGGAAACAGATAAAAACAAATTACCCACTGTGTGATTTACAAAGGAAAAATAAATAAACAGCTCTCTGTTTCCTAAGGCTGAGGACACATGTGTCCATCAACCTCACCCTCCTGTCACCATATTTTCTTCACTATGATGAACTTCCCCTCAACAGTAAACACACATGAGTCCTTCCTTAAGCTGCTCTGGTCAGGTATATCATCACAGCAGTGAGGAATGTATCTAGTATAGTTTAACTACTAAAGAACCATCAATAGACATACATGAGACTTCACATGCATTGCTATATGAACGTAGTAAACAATGTAGGAATGTCCACTCATTATAATTAATCTATTCTGAGTTTTAAGAAGGTTTCTCAGTAATCACCATGTTTTAATTTTTATTGTCATCTGCAATATAAAATAGGCCTCTTTTTTCAATACTAATTAAAAAGGGGGTTTTAATATTCTGGAGAGCTTTCAAGGGCAGAGATCTTTGATCCTTGTTCTAAACAAGCACTCTAAACAATGAATTTAAGTTAAATGTAAGATTATGTATGTGAAATAAATACCATTTTTGTATTGCTTTCTTTAAATGAAACAATATATGTTAAAGTACATATCAAAAATTGCTTTCCAATTCACAACTACATTGACCTCCACAGTTCTGCATTTCTAGTTAGTGAGCTTCACATTTTTATTTGTAAACATATAGAATAAACCAAATTTCTATTCAAAACCTAAGCTTTTAGGAAGAAAAAAATTCTAAAAACCTAAATTCCTGTCCAATGAGGTTTTTGTCTTGAGAATCTAGTTGACTGTTTAGAGAGTAAAGGGGCCAGAATTTGAGGCTGGTGCTCTAAACACCTTGTGGGCCCCGTGTCCTACAGGACTTGACAGTGGTGGTTGTTCTGGGTAGCTTTGTCCTGAAGGCTGCACACTGGCAAAAGTTATACATTCTCAGCAGTTATGACTCAGTAGTTAGAGTGACCACACTTGTAGGTGATGTTTCATCCTTCACCAGTGCTCAGAAGGACAAAGCTTTAACTTTTTCTACTCTCTGACCAGTCAACTGGATCCAAATAGACAGGAATTCACTTTGTCTTTCTTTCTAAAAGTTCAGGTTTTAAATATCAATTTTGTTGATTCTATGTTTTCATATAAAGCCCACTAAGGACATATGCAGAACTGTGAAGTCCCATGTAGCTGTGCGTTGGAAGTACATACTTTTGATAGGTACTTCTGCATATGCTGTTTCATTTAAAGACAGCAATAAGCAAATGGCATAAACATTCCTCTTTGACTGCACTTCTTGCATTTGTGTCTGTGTTTGATACTCAGCCAGTGTGCCTCTATGGCATCAAAGGCTTGCCATTATTAAATAAGCATTCGGCATTTTCCTGTTTACTTTCTCATTACAGATGGTTTGAAGGAAGATATTACCAACATTGTTTACAAGTAGAGAAATTACGAGTTGAAATACTAAATAATTGATGGCGGGTGATATCCAAAAACCATCAGCCACGTGGTAAATACATTCATCATATTCTCTCTCACTTAATTCCCCCCACCCTGAATTATACAGCGTGTCTGGTGGGTGAGTCATCAATTTGATGTTTCTTTTGTCTACAACTAGTATAGACAGTTTTCTCCCAGGTTATATATTCCTGGGAGATAGGGATGGGCAGGGGTCAGGGCCACCATGAAAGAACTAAAAGGTTGCAGGAAGCACTGTGGGTTTTGAGGTTTGAGGTAACACATTCTCTGCCTCAGAACACAGAGTCAAGGCTGCTGGATTTGAATGGAGCCTAGAACATGGAGCAGATCATGTCGGGTGCAGCCTACCTGTGTGTTTTCGAAGTTGGCAAACTCTATGATGATGGAAGACTCAGTGGTGGAAAAAAAAAAATCACTGGATGAAAGTTGAGTAAGTCCTATAGGGAGAATAACAGTAAGAGTCAGAGGTCTTCATGGACGTTTGCTGACTAAGCACCTTTGAAGCTTTCTGTTATTCGGGCAAGTTCTGCCCTACGTGATGAACGGAAATGACATGTCCTGCTCCTGTTTCTCTCAGAAAGGAATGTGTTTATTCTCACTATTCTCACAGTCCAGCTTGATAAAAATCCCAGACAACTGTCTTACTATAAGTTCTTGACTTTCCTTTTCTGATCATATCAAGGAGGATATAGAGTTTCACTTCCAACACTCTTACCTAGTCCTACTATTCATACAAACAAGAGCCACCCGACAACCTCACTGAAACCTATTTAGGACCCGAAAGCTGATCCTCTGCCTGTAAGAGCACCTAGAGAGTCCCACGCTCCTTCTCTGAACGCCATCAGATCTTAGTTCTGCACATGATTTTTGGGTCTCTGGCCATAAATACAAACATGTCCCGGCTCTGGGGTTGCTCTGTACCTGTTCTACTGCTGGAGACTGTGAAGTTCACAGGTCTTTGCTTAATTAAATTCTATTAATTGTATTTTGTCTGCAATTATACTTTTAATAAAGGAGAGTAGTGGTGGATTTGTACTTCTCATGCATTGTCTCTCTAGTAATGCCTGGATCATGAGAAGCAGAGCCGATTACCTTCTTTCATTGAGGTCACATGCTGCTGGGTGGAAGGATTTTGTGTGGCAATGATGTCCTCATTTGAGAACTTAGTAAGGTAATGGAGTTCATTTGCATATTTTCTTTGATTAGTTAAAATACGTGTTTATATTTAGTTAAGGTAATCATCCTGATGACCTGTGGATTAATTTAAGTGAAAATTTCTACCCAGCTACATAGAGCTTTCCTGCTATAGAGTAAGGCTGACATATTGTTAATAAAGAGCAGGGGCTACGAGACACTTTAGGCTATGGCCCACCAGATAAGAATGAGGAAACTTCTGGAGATGTGGCTGCTTCTCAGCAAGCATCCAGCACAGGTTCCAGTTACAACTCTGTGCACCATACTTCTAGGAGCTCCATTCAAGAACAGTTTTATATTTTTGCTCTTAAAACTAACTTCTCAACACTCCTTATGAGAATCGCCTGGAAGTTAAATGAGTTGGAATCAAATCATTCATCAGCTAATTCATAGGCAGCAGAAAATTCAAAGTAACTGTTATAATAGTCAGCAAATTATTATTCAGATAAGGAGAATATTTGAATGATAAATACAAGCAAATTAGCATACTTATTATAACACTATTTTTGTTGTATTCCTGAGAAAAGGGATTTGTTTTATAACTAGAAATCATATCAAGTAAGTATCCTTGATTAAAATTACTCAATAACAACATGATCTTATTTTTTTTTGTAAAAAGACATATGTAATGGTAATATTTCATAAATTAGGAGTCTCTTTATGTCGTCCAGACTTGTATGTGTATACATAAACATATGGAGAGTATTTTTGTTGTTTGGTCACAGATGGTTTCAGGGCTGTACCCTGGATAACCAGTAAGAGACTCATCCCTAGGAGAAGCTAATTGTCCCTTTCTCAGCAATCAGTAGGTGTCTGTAGTTCTTTGTCTAGAGTCACACGCTATGAAAATTTCCCCCTCTATGTTAACAGGTCCATCAATATGGCTATTGTTCCAGTCTTGTTTAGGCAGTCAGTTCTAGGACAGCCTGGTATTCGGTCGGACGTTGGGTTATGCACAATCTGGTCTCCAGTTGAGCTGAGGTCTGAACCCTGGGATTGGTGATAATTCACCCTCATGACATGGTGGGCGTTCCTTCATGCTCCTGGAACTCTAGGCCCTGCCTAGGTTACTGCCCCCCCCCCCAGCCTCAACAAGAGAAGCATGGTCAGTAGTCACGTAGGCAATGGCCCAAGCTTCTGACCTTCAGGCAAAACTCCTCCCCAGTTACCTAGCAAGAGTGAAGAGCATAAAAAAGGCTGTTCAGACCCACCTTGATCTCTTACTTGTCTCTCGCTCCTTTGTTCTCTTAGCTCTCACTTCTCTCTCCGCTTCCCTTTCTCTTTGTATTCTCTTCTCTCTCCCTCTTACTACTATCTCTCTCTCTCTCTCTCTCTCTCTCTCTCTCTCTCTCTCCCCTCTTTCCCCATGCATTTCTCTAATAAAGCTCTTAAACCTTAGAGAGTCTCTGCTCATCAAGGCTGCGTACGCTCTGGCCAGTGTTGGGAACCTCTCTTCCCTCATCCCTCTCTCCTATAACCCTGGTGGCTTTAGCAAGGTAGCTCCAGGGATCCCAGGTAGGGCTGCCCCTTGGCCACCACCTGAAGAGTGGGTCAGAGGCTTGAATGCCCACCCAGGGATTCGTGGAAAGCTTTCCCACTCCTGACTGACCAGAGAATAGGTAAAACTCTAGCAAGGAGTGGGCTTTTCCTCCCCTCTCTTCCCCTGGGCCCCTTTTTAGTTCCTGACAGTATTCTGCCTCTTACAACCCCTCTGCCTCAATGAACCCTGAGCAGGAGAATTTGTGAATAAGATGTATCCATCAAGACTGGTCTCCCCATGATTCATTAGTCTCTGTATTGTATTTTAAAATCATTTTGACCCTGAATATATGCCTTATTCTCTATGATCATATAGCATAATGGTAGATAGTACTGCCATGATGTCAGTATCCCAAGGTTTAATTCCAGCTTCTCCAGCATATTACCTTAGATCCCTTAGAAAGTATTTATATTTTCTGCATTTATAAACCAGTCATAACAATAGTAACAGGAACATATGCTATAGTGATTTTGTAAACAATTTCATTAATAGTATAATTAGAAGTAACCGTTATTGTTTTATTTTCCAGACAGAAACCAAATCAAAAGGAGCTTCTATTCATTTGTCTAAACATCTTCCTCTATATTTTTATTAATATTTTTAATCAGTAGCTGATAAGATGGCTCACTATGTAGAGGTGCTTGCTGTAAAGCCTGATGACCTGAGTCTAACATCTGAATCCTACAGGACTGGCGATGAGAACCAACTCTTACAAATTGTCCTTTGGCCTCTCTGTTGGTCCTGCAGCATATGCACATTCCCTATAAATAAATAAATAAATAAATAAATAAATAAATAAATAAATAAATAAAACAAATAGCTAACTTCCAGTCATAATACTCCCCAGAAACAAGTGAGTTTGGGTTCTCACATATCTTTCTAAAACTTACTATTCGTTGGGTTTGTTTGTTTGTTTGTTTGTTTGTTTGTTTTTGTATTGTTTTGCCTCTTAACATTTTATTTTAAAAGACCAACTGCTGCCAGCTTCTGCTCACCAATGTTTCTTAACTGCTATACAAACGTTCAAAGTTTAAGCGTTGCTGATGGTGAAGGTAAGAATCATGCTATAAACTAGAAAGTGGCATCCCTGTTTGAGGCGGTTAAACCACAGAGTTTGGCTCTGGTACATCCAGGGAAAGCAACTTAGAGGAGAGTTCAGGTCACAAGAAAGTTCTGAGGCAAGAAAGGGCAACAAAGACATAGACTCGCAAGTCCAGTCTTTCCTCCACTCCTATAATCTTCCTGCTGGGTCTTTCTTGATGGAAAATGAAGGACTCTCTAATCTTTCACTCCAAGTCCTCTGGATTCATAGCAATAAGCCAGATCCTTCCAAGCACACTTCAAGAAGACATCATAAAGATGATGTACCATACTCTGGGTGTCCAGAGGCAAGAACCCATGACTCCCATTAGGCCTAAGCAACCCGAATTTCTGAATAACCCACAGTAGACTGGAATGAGATGAAGAATGGAATAAAAAAGGCCTGCTCAGTTGGCTTTCTTACACGATCCAGCACACCCACCCAGGGATGGCACTTCCCTATGCCACCAGTGATCTATCTTAGTCCTTCAACAAGAAAATGCCCCCTCAGACATCATACCCCCAGGCCAATCTGATGGAGTCACTTCCTCAACCAAGGCTCCCTTGGCCTGGATATATTTAGCTTTGTGTCAAGTTGACTAAAACCAACCAGCACTGTCTTCAGATGTTTGTGTAAAGAACGCATAAGTGCTTGCACTTCTGCAACTTTCTAAAGTTCACCACCTGTGGAACTTACCTGCTCTTATGTGAGGCAGCCTGAATCTGAGGCTAAGATCTGATCTGAGAAGGAAGTAGGGTTTGAACTCTTCCTCTAACCCCAAGCAGCCATGTGGACTCATGAAACTCTAGTCATGTGGACTCTGGCGCCCATGCCACCACTTCCTGTCTCTGCTGTAAGGAAGGCTCACTCTGTGCTCTTCCCCTGTTCCCTGGAAAGGATTCCAAAACACAGCATTAACTATTGAGCCAGGCTTGGTATGAGAACTTTGCCACAAGGAGCTCACGATGGAAACATTTGATTTACAAAGGGAGGGGAGCAGCTACTGGAAAGCTACTCTTTAAACCATCTAGAAATGGCTCTTAGCCCCAGGATCCCTGGCCCATAGTACACACGCAACAAATGACCACAGCAAGGTAAATACACAGCACAGATGTCCATGTCGACACGACTGGTCATCTCAAAGAAGCTTCCGATGCTGGGCTGTTTCTGAGATGCAACCAAAGCTTTGATCTTGCTGTGCAAGGGTTTGTACAAAGCAGACCGACCCTGCCTGGACAGCTCTGCCTACCACGTGCAGGAAGTGACATGCAGGAAGTGACGGGAGCCTTGTGACCTGAAGAGAACCTGGTGGCTCTGTATGCTCCTCTTCTATCCTCCTGTTCCGTTAACCACCAGAAGATCCTCAAGTTGCCCCTATGTACTTACTGGAGTGTTCTTTAAGAACTCCTCCAATTATTTGCTCCATGTAAATAAAAGAAAACCACTTTGAAAGGCAAAAAAAAAAAAAAAAAAAAAAAAAAGGCATACAGTATAGAGATACCAGTGCAGACTTAAATCCATGTTGACCTTACTTCATCCATTCAAGGGCTTAAATAAACTTCATAAGTATCCCAAATCCCCCCTCAGTACTAAGTTTAAAATTTCTCCTGGCATTCCTAAGAATTTTATTTTTCTCTCTAGCAGTTCCCTATTATTTCTTAAAATATGATATGAATAAAAACGCTTTATACAAAAAAAATAATTGCTTACTCTGGGAAGGGTTTTCTTATGTTGCAGTCATATTTGATTCTTGATTCTAGACCATGTCATAGAATCAATTAATATATAATCAATAAATTACCTTATCTGGCTATTTGGCTCTTTCTTATTTTTTTTTAATTAAATAGCTCAGTAGTGCTTATAATTAAAAGCTAAAGTCTTGGGATGCACTATCCAATCCATGCTTTCTCTGATGAGACCACAGTTTTGTGATGATCTCATAAAACTCTGCTCTGCTCTAAATAACACTCTTATTTGGAATGTATCAACTTTTGGTCTTGTTTCTTGGCTCTCGCTATATAAGATGCTATTTTATTGTAACGGTTTGAATGTGAGATGTCCCCCACAGACTCATAGGTTTAAATGTTTGATCCCTAGCTGGTGGCCCTTTCTTGGGAGCTGCTTGCTGGATTTGAAGCTTACAGGTTATAGCTGTTTAGAGCCTTATATCTGTCACATTCTAGTCTGTAACTCTTCCTAAATATACTTAATATTAGCTGTTTCACAATTTTCCATCTATAAAAATAAGTAAACTTGGTTACTTTTTAAATGCTAAGATGAAAGGTTACATTGTCACCATCCCCCCCTTTTTATGTTCAAATCCTAACCCCTAGAATCTCAAACAGGAACTACATTAGTTACTTACTGATTGCTGTGAGAAAAATATTGTATCTGACAAAAGCAACTTGAGAGAGAGAGAGAGAGAGAGAGAGAGAGAGAGAGAGAGAGAGAGAGAGAGAGAGAGAGATATGGTTTAGGCTTACAGTCCATGGCAGTGGGGAAGCAAGGGCAGTCAAAGTGTGAGACTGAATGGGGGAACTCTCAAGGGCTCCTGTCTCCTATCTGGTTAGGCAATTCCTAAGTGGTCAGCCTTGAAATCATATACACACAAGCAATACTAAATATTCTCAGCAGGTTCTTTTTGTATTTGTGTGTATTTGACAATAATAAAGAAAAATTAATTTGAGAGGCAATGGGGGCCATGGGGATGGTTTGCAGGAATCAGTATGGGGTTGTAGCAGGAGAAAATTAATGGAAAATGATATAAGTATATTTCAATAGCAATTATAAATTTTTAAAGATTAACCACAACAATGACTTTGTTCGATGACAGCAAACAAAGTAGTAAAATGTAAGTGATATTATTAGGGTAGTATCTAATCTAAAATGATTTTTATATGTCATTTTTTATTTCTCCATATAAGGGAGAAATTTGGACAATATATAATAAAGGAAATAGAGAATGATGTCTAGTATAGACCCAGAAGAGAGCTTGGAGCTAATCACTTCCTCACAGCACTCCCAAATAACCATCCCTTCGGAGACCCAGAGTAAGAGGTTTCCAGCAGTGTGGCACTTCTATGGGCTAAGTCACTCCTTTGGTACAGCAGCTCTGTCAAGCAAACAGAAGTGATTCCTGCAGATGCGCTATTCTAAAATGGAGTTGGCACTCATAACATCTCCATTTCTCCTCTGTGTTTCTGATTTCGCACAATATAAGCATCTCGTGTGGGATAGATTTTCTTAGTATTTTATAGTCTTTCTTTCTTTAGTTATCTCTCACTTGCTGAAGAAATGACTTCCGCTTTCTTTTGCTCTAGATGCCTAGTTAGTCTTTGTACCCGTGCCTTTTTTTTTTCTACTGCATGTCTTAGCATTCTCAGGTGGGCAAGGAAATGGAAGTTTTGAAACCTTACCTCCCAGGTATGTTAGTGTCCAATAAATGGACCCAGACCAGTACAGCAAAATGCTGACATGGCTGGCCATTACAGCAAGGCAATTATTAACCTGACAAAGCAATTAGTTTCTCATTCACAAACTGGAATAATATGGTCGCTCCTGGGGTGTGGATTGAACTAACCAAAGTATGTAAATTAGTTAGCATTCTATCTAGCATAGCTGTGTACCTGAAAAGTAGTCACTATTATTTTAAAAAGGAGTGTTATCACCACCCCTGGAGATAACAGTTTGAAAACACACTGTTTCTTCTTCCCTAGTTAAAACAAACAAACAAATAAATAAAAATACTCTGAATGGGTTCAATGATATGCCAGTCCCAAGTTCTAAAAATAAGGATCAAAAGACTAAATATATTAGTAAGGTTATCCCCCAATCAGGTACAGTTCTGTTCTGATTGTAGAATCCATTCTTGTGCTGATTTAAAACAATCTTATTTCCTCCTTATAGGGTTTGGCTTAAAATATTAATGGTTAAAACATTTTAAAATGGCCCTACTTCTTATGCTATGATAAAATAGCATCTTTTTCTCTAAACAATTTTTAAAGTGATTTCAAACAGTATGTTCAAAATAGGATTGCCATCAGGGAAATGCTGGTGCAGATGGATGTTTTTAAAGCTCAAAGCAATTAGGAGCTGTTGGCAAGGAAAAAGAAACTTTGAAGAAATAGAATCCAATCCTTTACCTAGGATAATTTAATGTTTTACCTTTATTAATACTTACTATTTTCCAGTTTATCAAAAATTTTGGAGAAATGCATGTAATTGAAGGTCTTGTAGTCCCAGTACATACATTAAAAACACTGTTTAAGTAACCATCCCGTTCATAATGTTATACTTTGATGCAACAGAGCTAAAATGATCAGTTATGTCTATAATAATGTTACCAAGTACTTCAACTGATCAGTATTTAGCAAGGAAAGTAGTATATTTAATAAAGCAATAGTTCATTGTCTCAGAAAAGGATTTTAGAATCCCCCCCCACACACACACTAGAATTATTTATTAAGTTTCTGAGCTCTAACCAGCTAGTGTGAAGGCCTCTGGATAAATCGTAACATAGCCACTAGGAACAGACAGGAAGATTTACTTAACTGAGGCATATGTGGTGCTTAATTAAACAAAACCGTATTACAACAGAACTCAAAACTCCAAATCTCATCTGGAATCTCACTATCCAGGTAAAGATTGTGCTTCAGCAACCAGAAAATTGCATGCAGGAAATGTTAACAGAATAGTCTGCTTTGGTTGTCTATTCATTTACCATTTTCTTGAAAGCAGCATTTATTCCAAAGCTTAAACTTGTTCCTCTATGTCCAATTTCTCAAAGATATGAGCATAGGAAATGCTTTCATATAGTTGAAACCATGAAATATAGCAACAACATATGTTTTAAATAAAAAATAACAAACTTTGATCTTTAATATGAAATAAAGATGTATTAAAGAAAGACAAGGTAGGATCAGATAGGGTGTCATCATGTTGGGGTGGGGTGACATCTACACTGAGGTCAGGCTAATGCTCAGAAGACAGTCATAGAGAAGAGATTGGGAGGCATAGTCTACCACAGAAAAGTATAGTTGTAAAGGAAGACACCCAACTCTGGAAGGGCCTAAGAAAGCAAAAGAAGTTCAGAGTGGCCGAGGGTTAATGAATGGAGGAAAGCCTGCAGGAAAACAAATTTGAGAAGACAGAAGTCTGATTGTCTATGTGGTTCCTTAAAACAATTATATGTGAATGTAAACAGTGAGAACCACAAAGTTCTGAAAAGGGGAATGCTTGCCATTAATATAGAAAATATCCACTAAGACTTTGGGAGACGGTCCATGGATCAAGCACTTGCCACACAAGTGTGTGGACCAATGTTCAGATTTGCAGAACACGTGAGTACAGTAGTGTATATCAGCCATCCCGGCTCTCCTACCACGAGGTAGGAGGTGAACACAGGAGTTCGCTCTTATTCACAGGCAGATAATCTGACACACATGGTGGGAAACAACAATAAACCTTGCCTCAAAATGGTGTATGAGCACAGACACCTAAGGTGGAGATGTGAACAAGGAACATAAAAGTTATACACAGAGCTGGTGGCTAACTTCATGTCTTGGGAAATTGTAAGATTAATAGATAGAAAAGACAATTTTTATCCTGTACTCTGTATAATTTACTTTTTCAAATAATCAGTTAACCCACGTATTTTGATTATAATTAAAGCAAATAAGAAAAGATTAACTCGTCTTTCCTGCTTGACAGTAACTGTGCTAAGGCGAGCTGTGAAGCTTTCCAATTTTTAATCTGAAATAACTCTTCCTCCAAAAGGCATGAGTCAAATATGAAAGATACATTCCATTGTCAATGTGTTACACAAATTTCTATCAGCATGAATTAAAACAAAGTGAGCAGTCAATTTATTTACTGAAAACATTGTTGGGAGCATTAGGTAGATGGGTTATAGTCTAGTGGGAACATGTTTGTGATTGTTTCAAATGTTAACTGAAAACATTCTTTGTGCCCTTCCCCCAGCCTTGAGCAGGCTAAATAGACCTTAAGTGCTCACCACAGTTGGACCTTAATGACCCAGGTGGTGTCTTCCACCTTGCCATAGATGCAGTTTCCTACAGGAGCAGACTGCCCACTGAGTATGCTTTGCAATATAATCCAGCTGAAACAAAGGATGTTGGTTTCTGGACTTTCCCTATATAAATGCAGTGCTGAAAATTAAACTTTGAGCCTTAATCAGAACCTTTGTCTTAGCTTCATCCTCCTTCCGCATGCTGTTCCGTTTTCATTTCCAGCCCCCCTTTCAGGTACCCAGTTTGTCCATGGCCACTGGACAGCTACAATTCTTGTTTGGAGATTGGTGAAAATTAGTAGTCAGCTAAAATGACACATTTCAAAGATTTTACTTATAATCAAAAGTATACCAGGTCAGATATAAGTAAATAACAATAAAAAAATAGTCATTAAGTACATCACATGCAGACCAAGATAATTTAACACCTTGATTTGAAGCACTATAGCTTTCTAGGATCATTAAGAATTGCCAGGATCAGTGTCTGGGTTTGGTGGCTGATGATGGGATGGATCCCCAGATAGGGTAGTCTCTGGAGAGTCCATCCTTTCATCTTAGCTCTAAATTTTGTCTCTGTACCTATAACCTTTCATGGGTATTTTGTTCCTTATTCTAAGAAGGAATGAAGTATCCACACGATGGTCTTCCTTCTTGGTTTTCTTGTGTTTTGCAAAATGTGACTTGAGTATTCTAAGTTTCTGGGCTAATATCCACTTATCAGTGAGTGCATATCTACTGACTTCTTTTGTGATTGGGTTGCAAGACCAAGGGGCCTCTCTTCCCAATGATGGCCGATTAGGCCATCTTCTGCTACATATGAATCTAGAGACACGAGCTCAGGGGGTACTGGTTAGTTCATATTGTTGTTCCACCTGCAGGGTTGCAGCCCCCTTCAGCTCCTTGGGTACTTTCTCTAGCTCCTCTATTAGGGGCCCTGTGTTCCATCCAATAGCTGACTGTGAG
>NC_034606.1:8059583-8080782 GCF_900095145.1 Mus pahari | reverse complement strand
AAAATAAAATAAAAAAAAGAATTTCCAGGACCTGTAGAATTTTAAAACTGTTATTCTTTTCAAAAAAAAAAGCAGTTCCATGCTGACATTAGAGAGTATTCTAGAGGTACTTGTAGAGGCACACTCTTTTTGGAGGTTCACTAGATTAAGTGATTAACCATGAACTAGGAGCTCTGATGGCAGCTGAACAGTCATCCACCACCATGCATGGAGAGCTCAGGATAGAGAGACTGTAACATTATGAGATCCTTGCCAAACAGGACCTTGCCTACAAAGTCTCCTCAGGGGTTGAATTTTTGCCTTGATCTACGTGCATTCATTTGGTGTAGCAACTATGACCCGGAGCCCACAAGCAAGGGCTCTGACCTTTCCCCATGTTTTCCAAGCCTTCCTCCAGACTTTGATTTCAGATGTTGTTAGACACCTCTTGAGCCATCGGGTATGCTGTTTCCATGGCTACTTTTTCTCCAGAGGTTTTTGGCAACTGTATAACTTGCATGAGTTATAGGTTTGGAATATTGTATAGAACAGGCCATCTTCAGGATGAAGCTCTGGCTATAGATGAACTTGCTGCATTCTTTGTTCTGGGTCTTCTGCTTATGATAATATGCTAGCATTACAAAAACCCTTGACTGAATATTTGCCTCTGGATTACAGAAAATTTCTTCATGATTATAAAAAATATCCTTGATATTAAGGGAAAACCATGACCATCAGTTCTTATGTCTAGTTAAAAGAACACAATTAGATTTCCCAGCTCCTGAGTCCTACTAAAGACACAACTTTCCTCATTGTGGACCACATATGTAGTTTTTTTGTTTAACTTGATGTGCCAATTATTTCCTAATTACAGAGACAAAGTAAATCCACCTAATTCACCTACAATGACTTTAGATTCAGTATGAAAATGAAAATATTCTATTTTTATGGAGAAATTTTGCTCCTTTCATGTCCTTAGTATTTCCTACCCATCCCAAGGCCATATATAAAAGTAAAATCATGTGGCACTTCTCTGTAGGAATGAACTATTTTATTTACTATAATGATATCCAGTTCAATCTATTTTCCTGAAAATAATGTAATTTTACTCTTATTTATGCTTCGGTAAAACTCAAATGTAGCAGCTACATTTAAACAGCTTTGTGTTCTCAATGGGTCCCATGTGCTATCTGGATTTGCACATGAAACACACACACACACACACACACACACACACACACACATACACATACACATACACATACACATACACACATACTATACTATACATAACTCAAAGGAGGGGCCATTCTAATCCTCTACCTGGCTAGCATATATTTCCCTCCAGTACTCCTGACTGAATATTTTCTAAATCTATGTTTTATTTTTGCCTCCCTATTCCCTTCTGAGCAACCCATCCCATATGGCCACTTCCCCTTACACCTCCTACATTTTGCATGAATTATCTTCTGCAGCTCTCAATCCGATACATCTCCCTCCAAGACATGGTGATCTCTCCCTTCTTTCTTCGATTCCTAGCTCCTGCAAATCCAAAGGTGCTGCCTCAGTCTACCTGCCCAGCCATTGCCCATTGGCTCTTTATTGATGGATCAAAAACCAATTGGGGACAAGAACCTCCAGTGTTTGGACATACAGATTCCCAATTTTGGATTTTCTAGAATCAGAATGTGCCATATAATAAAATCCAGATAGGAAATAGCTGCAGAAATAGATACTAGGACAGGCATTTACACAAAAGGAAGATGTATATTTATGGCGAAGCACCATCTTCTAGACACTATGGGAAATGGATCCATTATAAATGCCTTATCTGGTAAGCGAAGTCGTATCAAAGGGGTACATAATACCATCTCCTATTAATCAGATGTTGTGTAGTTAGCCTACACTATCATTTACTTTTCATAATCTACTTATAAGTTAAGCTATTTCCTCATTTCACAGAGGAGAAACTGAAATAGGACATGTCCAAGAGCACAAACCTACTAGATTGCAGAGGCAAGGACAGTACTCTACCAAATTTCAGTCAGAGAAACAGAGCCATATACAACACCACTCTTTTTCTCTACTGGTGGGTCCTGTGTAGCTTCAATCTTTCTTTCTAATTTTCTTTCTTTTATTTTTTATGAATCCATTTATTTATAGTAAAGATATCTCTTTGAAAACTAATATTAATATACCAATAGGGTGCAGCGTTGCCAGGCAAGTTGTCTCTGGATTTTACATGGAGATAACAGACTCAAAAGCACTGGAATACTGTTCATTTGAATTCAATATACACTTAATTCAAAAAACAAAATTCAAAATATTTAAAACCTTGGTCAAATGAACACAGTAACCTAGAAAATACTCTTGAGTTTTCTACTTTTCCAATTTCTGAAAATATATAGGCAGTTAAGACAAAGCAAGTTAGTCAAGGAGATAAAAAGAACACATATATATACATATATATACATATGTATATATATGTATATATATGTATATATATTTATATATGTATATATATGTATATATATGTATATGTATATGTAATATACCAGAAAAAATCTTATCCACCAGGTAAGCATTGCCAGTAAGAAATTTATAGAAACTTTTCGAAAATGATGAGTGTGTGTGTGTATGTGTGTGTGGGGGTGTATGTGTGTGTGTGTATGAGTGTGTGTGTGTGTGTGTGTGTGTGTAAAAACTGTACATATTTACGTATACCTGTGCAAATAGATGGTCAAATATATTTGGACAACTTACCTATATTAATTTGAATACATATAAAAAAATCCCAATAAAGTTAAATAAAGCAGTGTGCTAAAATCATTTACATTTAAGGTTTCCCAAACTTACTTAAGAGTAGCATTCTTCTTTCATTCCTGAGGCTCATAGCTGTTCTATAACATGTTTCTGGCCCTAAAGGAGATCAATCAGAATCTGAACAGAGTTTGTACAGAATCATAGCTGTATAGTGCTTCAGACATGTGATATTCACTGACATAATTTTCCTTGGAAGACTAATATTTTGTTTAAAAAAATCACCATTTTTGACTGTTGCCATTTAAGTAATTGCTTGTATTCACACACCATCTGTACATCATGTCGAGTACTAAGGACAGACAAGACAAAGAGAGAGGGAATAGCCTCCCATAATGTGGTGATAACCTCATTAATAAGGGGAACTCCAGGGGGCCAGTACATGCATGACAGCAGCAGTTGAGAACCAAGCTTCGTCCTCTTGGAACTTTCTGTAATCCTATTTACTGTCATACTGGGTGCCCCAGGTCAAAAACTTGAAATATCTAGTGGTTTCATAGTTCAGTAATGGATGGCCCCGAGGCTTTGGAGCATTTATAGATCATATCAACAGGAAGATTAAAGGATATTAAAAGAGTAACTCTCAGAGTAAGGCCTATAAATCGCTAAGGAAACACTTGCAATTTCCTGAAGAGATAAAAGGATAACAATATGGAGGGATACTTCCAGCTAGTTGCCTAGTAAAATGCAACAGATGTGAATTTACTGACAGACAATGCTATAAAAATGACTGCTGCCTTGGAAGTAAACCTTTACACTTATTGCTCAAATCATTCATATATATATATATATATATATATATATATATATATATATATATATATATATATATATATATATTCTTAATTACTTTGACACAAGAAGAAACCAGAGTTGATGGCTTTGCTAGGTTCAAGAGACCAGAAAATAGAATTCATGGTTACAGCCATTTCCACTATTTCTCCACATTTAGAAGGAAGCATGTGTTTGGAAAACAGCAAACTGTTTTGCATATTCAATAGTGGTATTACATCTATGTTAGGAGAACCAGTATTACCAGGTCACTATAAAACTAATGGCTTTAGACACTGTACATCTATTCCTTATAGATGTAGAGATCTGTCCTAGCTTGTTTAGCATTTGTTGTAATAAAACATCTACCAAAAACAACTTAGAAGTGGTGAGAGTTCGTTTGAAGTCCATCATGGATGGAAGTCAGGGCAAAAGCTCAAGGCAGGAACCTGGAAGCAACAGCTGTAGAGACATGGTTCTCCATAGCTTGCTCAGCTTGCTTTCAAACATGATACAAGGCTGTCTGCCTAGGGGTGACACTGCCACAGTGGACCAGGCCCTCCCACATTAATCTTTAATGAAAAAAATGTTCTATAGTCTTGCCCTTAGGCCAAGCTGATGGAGGCACTGATGTTCCCTCCTTCCACGGGACTCTAGTTCATGTCAAGCTGTCAAACACTAACCAGTGAAAAGTCTAAAACATTTCTCACACAGGTAAAATGAAGTTGTAGAAGAGCTGAGTTTTGTTGTGGTTCTGCAGAACCCTGGCCTCCCAGAAGAGCAGAATCAGTGAACCGACCAGGGCAGAACACTGGTCAATTTGGGAACACTAAGTCCTAGTGCAGAACCAGGAGAAAGCAAGGGACCAGGACAGGAAAAGACAGGTGCTCTCTTTGCCTTTGGTGACAACCAGGACACTGAGAATTACAGAACTTGAAGAGCCAGCAGGAAGGGTGAGCACGTCTAACTTACCCTTTCTATTTTCTAACTAATAAAACTGAGACTCAAGGTTCTAGTCTGAGGTAACTTAGAGTTAAGACTGGTGTTGATATAGATGCTGACATGGGATCCTGTGGTCCATGTTTAGCTCTTTTCTAAATGTCCATGGGATAAATACAATGAGTGAGTATTCCTGTAAAGTAAAAACTGTGACATAATCTTTTTTTGTTGTTGTTCTTTACATATTCACTAGACCAATGAACTAACTCTTTTGCCGTGAGTCACAGTTAAATTATTTCTTTTGTTTTGTTTTTCTCAAAACAGAAGTTATGACTTTTGCTCTGGGTACCACTATCACACTGGCTATGTCCTGAACTCTAGAGTAAAATTTTAGCATTACCTTTTCATTGTTTTCAATCGTAGCTCTAAAAGGACAGTCATGTAAATGGGAAGGAGTTTGATCCCAGCTGCTATCAGTGATGTGAACCTACCTATGGTCCCCAACGTGAGAAGAGATAGTTTCTTCTGAGTCAACTATGTATTACCTGTTTGACCTGAGAACAAATTCATGTTGCCCTAAATGACATGTTCCACTGCAGATGTAGTTATAGTCACAAAAAAAGTAAAGCTACAAATACTTTGGTGGGTATCAGAGGTAAGGTCAATGACAAGAAATCTTTTCTAGCCGGGCGGTGGTGGCGCATGCCTTTAATTCCAGCACTTGGGAGGCATTTCTGAGTTCGAGGCCAGCCTGGTCTACTGAGTGAGTTCCAGGGCAGCCAGGGCTACACAGAGAAACCATGTCTTGAAAAACAAAAACAAAAACAAAACAAAACAAAAAAAAGAAAAAAAAAAAGAAATCTTTTCTACATTGTAACAGTCTTAGTTTTAGGGCCAGAAGAAACTAAGTTAATATATTCTAAAGGTTTTACCTGATATTTAAAATGATACTAGGTCTTATAGAGAAGTCGCCAATAAATGTCAATAGAAGGTACTGAGGATAGCCAAAGGTACCACCACTCTTCAGGAATCTTCAAGGCATGTGACATATGGCCTTTTTAGGAAATTTCAGTTCACATTGTTTTACAAGTTAGGCTGAACTGTCTTATACAAGGGTCTTTTTAAAGGCAAATGAGGACTAACTCACCACATTGTGAGCAATACCAGAACAAGGGTTAGAGAGGTGATGTTTTTGCAGACGACCAAAGTTTGGTGCCCAGCATTCATAATTAGTGACTCATAACTGTCGGGCGCACCGCCTCACCAGCAAGAACGACGCCCGACAACAGGATTCTTCTGCAGGAAAGCGTTTATTGTATAGCTTTCTTAACGTGATGGAGAGGACCCCGAAGGAGGAAAAAGGTGCTGCCTATATACGCTTAGGGAGCTCGTGTCAGTACCTGATTGGCTTCAGCTTTGGTGCTCAATTTGCATGCCCCGAGAGTGGGCTGTTAGTACATGCGCACTGATACCTTTCAGGTGGTAAACAGCCTTGCCTTGCTGACTCATACACAGGAAGTCAGCACTATCTTTTAGGTGTGGCGCAGTTCGGCTACCTTCATCTCCCCCTTTTCTTTATTATAAGATGCGAGATCGATCAACCTGTGGGCTCTTGCTGGACCCTCAGGATTCAAGATCTTAAAGGGAGCAGACAAAAGCAAAGTACCTTANTGTGTGCAATGGGAACAAGCCCCGCAGGTGCAAAGGCTACTTCTAATTCACAAGGTGAAGAACCTTACTTGCATGCAATGGGAACAAGCCCCGCAGGTGCAAAGGCTACTTCTAATTCACAAGGTGAAGCACCTTACTTGCATGCAATGGGATCAAGCCCCGCAGGTGCAAAGGCTGCTTCAAAGTCACAGGGGACACCCTATCCTGGTGCAATGCCGTACAAGGCTCAGGGTGCAAGGGCTGTCCTTAGACTGTCCTTTAGACTACTAATGTCAGTCCCTCAGCATGTTTAACCAAATAGTGGGAGATGAGCCTACTTCAGTAGCAGCCAAGGCTTGTGCAATGACCACTTTGTCACATTTTTTGCTGTGCACATAGCTTACACACTAACCAAAGCATGAACAGGATCCCTCCGCACAAAAGCACACCTATCCCAATTACTCTCGCCCATTCCTTAAAATCAAGGGTACTATTAGGGCTAAAGAAGCGAGGAAACATCATGGCATCATGTCAAATCGGGATCGGTTTTGGGAACACCGACAGGATCCCCCATCTGGGCTCTGCTTGAATCACCGTCTGTTGCACAAGAACCAGCATCCACCATTGCCACATCTTCTGGAGGTCTTTCGATCACTCTTCTTGTTAATCTTTCTGGCACCCAAATCAGATTTTCTCCTTCCTGTGGGAAAACACAAACAGCTCTCCTGGATCTTATCAAAATAGGATCTGGGCCCTTCCATGTGTCAGATAAGACATCCTTCCATTTTACTTGTTCTTTAGGCGGCGATGGCCACATACCATGCCTATCTGCAGCCGAACGGCCATTACATTGCTCATATATGAGCTGTTCTACAAGGGGCATGGCAGTCTCCTGATCCCCAAAAATTCACCCCCGGCCTCCATCATGTGGGCAACAACGTCTGAGAATGGTTCAGTGGCCCCTTGAATCTGAGAATGGCTCAGTGGCCCCTTGAATCTGAGAATGGCTCAGTGGTCCCTTGGATCTGAGAATGGCTCAGTGGCCCCTTGAATCTGAGAATGGTTCAGTGGCCCCTTGAATCTGAGAAAGGCTCAGTGGCCCCTTGAATCTGAGAATGGCTCAGTGGCCCTTGGATTATTTTTGTGAGATTACCACTCACTTCTCCTCTATTAGGCAAGGTTTTCCAAGCTTTAACTGCAGTGGTATTAATCTGTTCATACACTTGTACTGGATATTGAGTCTGATTAACAACCCACTGACCTTGTCCTGTAAGCATGTCAAAATTCCAGGCCGGCTGGCCAGCGGCCGCATTAGCACGAGCTTGGGAGGCACAATAATCATGCCATGTAGATTTCCACTCCAAATACTGACCCATAGATAATAGAGCCTTTACCATAAATGTCCAGTCTGCTGGGGTCATAGCCAAAGTAGCCAGCCTCTCCAGAATGGATACAGTATTATTAGCATTAACACCATATGCCCTAGTAGCTTCGGCTAAATCCTTGACTGTTTTATGCTCCAGGGGTTGATGATATCTGACATTATTGACACCCTCAAACACAGGGAACGCTAGCCTTAATTTTTGTTGGGTTTTCTCAGACATAAAAGAACACGCGCCCTTTTCCGCATATGGTGGCTGCGGCGCAGAGGCTGACGTGGGACTGCCTGCCTTTGGTTCCACTTTCTCTGCCTCCCAGCGTACTCTATCCTCCTCGTATCCTGCTGCTTCCTCCTCTAGTTCTTCCTCCTCCGGTGAGGACAATTCAATTTCTGACTCACTACTAGACATTCTCAAAGCTTTTAATTCCTCTACAGGGTAGAGGTAATCTCCGGACGGCTTGCACGCAGCCTTCCGGGGCACTTTTACTTTCTCTTTTTCGGTACCGTTCTTCTTTTTACGAGCTCCCATCTTTTCACTGCGATCTGTTTCTGACATGCTCTCTTGATAACCCTCTAACACTTCTTGACCTGCTTTGACTCTACCCTCACNATTTTTATCCTGCAAACATGATTTCACCAATTTCCATAAGGGCATGGTGCCTGCCTTCAACTGACCATTAAACACAATACCCACCAAAATCACAATCAACAAGCCACCCAAAGCAGGATTAGTTTCTAACCACAACCATAACATGTCTCTCAGAACTTACCTTATTTCATATGAACTCCCTTCTTTTCACTGTGTTCTGTTTCTGACATGCTCTCTCGATAACATGTCTCTCAGAACTTACCTTATTTCGTTACCTGTGCTGAAGTTCTGAATCCTCTTCAGGATTTCTGAAGGGTCCCTCCGATGCCATTGATATTAGGTTCCCGGGTTCTGGCACCACTTGTGGACGCCCGCCTCGCCAGCAAGGAAGATGCCACACAACAGGATTCTTCTGCACACGTTTATTGGGAGAGCTTGATTGCTGTGGCGAAAGACCCTGAGCCCTAGAACTAGCGCTGCTTTTATAAGCCTAGGACTGGCGTGGCCATGTCTGATTGGTTCTGCTTTCAGTCCTTAATTTACATACCCCGGGATGGGCTGTGACTTGGCGTGAAACCCATTTGCACCTGCACGCATTGGTTGTTTACCCGAAATACACAGGCGGTGGCCAGTGGTAGCCAGCGCCACCTTGTAATGGTGTTACGTGGCTTCCCACACATAACCACCTGTTACTCCAGCTTCAAGGGATAGAACGCATTCTTATGGCCTTTACAGGCACCTGGATTCACATGCACATAAATATACATGAACACGCACACATGCACACACACAGGCACACATGCAAATACACGCACACACACACACACACACACACACACACACGCATTGAAAAACAAAACAACACTCCCAGAACAAAGGAAACAATCCACTGTCACTCCCCAAATGGAACCAAGAGGGTCTATTAGGCACACCATGCCAGCCGAAGTGAAAATGGCTCCTTCAGAATTGAAAATTATTCTTCAGTGCCTTGCCAATGGAGTCCCAATCGATTACTTCAAGTGTTTGTGCTGTAGATAAATGTGATTTCTTCCAGAGACTCTGAAGAGCTGTGCTTAATTATTCATCCTGAAATTTAATTTCAGGGCTTATAATCATCTAACTGTTTAAGATGGAATTTGTCACTGAAACATTTTGAGAGGATATATGGAATTACTTAACATCTATTCACCTCACTTCAAGTTTGGTTTTAAATTGGATGTGTTTCATAATTTTGCAGTAGCAATCACGTAAGGGCATATACTCTAACCTCCTACATGTTTTCTGCTAATTTGGTTGATTTAGGTCAATTTGTATCATTAGTTAGAAAGGATATTACAGAATAAGGGAGACAGATACAAGGTTTTTCTTTTTTCCCAAAGGTCCACCACCATAGAAACATAATTAACTTTCTCTCAACCATTCCTCAAAAAGCTGAGAAAAGTATTTGCTGTCAAATTAAGCCAAAGTTGTGGGTATAGAAAGACATTAACTGCTTTTCTTAAATATAAAGAAAAAACTGTTTCATTTTCATCTTAGTCTTTAAAGAGGCAAATAGTTGTGTGGCAGTTTGAGTGAGAATGGCCCCTCTAGACTCATATATTGAAGTGCTAGGTCCCTAGTTGGGGGGACTTTTTGAGATTGATCAGGAGGTGTGGCCATATTGGAGGTAGTGTGACCTTGTTGAGGAGGTATGTCACTAGTGGTGGACTTTGAGGTTTAGAAAACGCACACATTGGGGGTTGGGGATTTAACTCAGTGGTAGAGCACTTGCCTAACAAGCACAAGGCCCTGTCCTCAGCTCTGGGGGGGGGGGGGAAGGGGGAGACAAAATAACAAAAAAGACCAAAAAACAGGGTAACTGAAAACCCACATCATTGATGTACCTGGAGGGGGGTGCTGTCTAAACCAGGTGCTCCAAGGCTCTTAGAGAAGTGGCACACAGATTTTAAAGCACAACAGAATCTTTACTTAAAAGCAAAATGATAGTATGGGTCAGAAATAACTTGCATGTGAGCAGAGAAGTACTGTGTGTGAGAGGAATCCTGAGGTCTAGTGATTGTTTGGAATTTCCTTTCATGCAGTTCAGGAGAATGGGAGGTTTGGTTGGAAGGAGACATAGAGAGGGTGGCTCTCTGTTTAGATTGGTAAGCTTTCATTATTTAAGTTTTTCTCCACTGCCCATGTCCTTTCCTAAAAATGCTTCTGATGATAATTATATGTATATCTGATTATGCATAAGATAGTAAATATAGTTCCCCAGAAGTCAAAAAGTTCAAACAGATGACAAAAGTTTTCTTGTTGCTCATGCTCACCCAATCAGCCCAGGCTGGACTGACTCATCATCCTGGAATGTGTTTCCAGAGGGGTGTCAACAGGAAAAGGGGATGGGTGTGAACTGGAAAAGTTCTCTGTTGGTTTGCCAAGGGGAAGGAATCCATGCCACAGTTTGAAGTTGGTATATGTACAGCATCATGGAAGTGGGAGTCTAAGATTGCTAGGTGCATTGTTAGAGAGTGGTGCGTGCAGAGCCCAAGCAAAGTAGAATCCTAGGTCACTAGGCTCTTCCTTATGCTTATCCACCTCAGTAATGCCCTAGACATAGAAAACTGAGCAGAAATCCATCCCATGGAATTTAAAAGGAAAGGAAGTTTGTGACATTGAACAGAGTCCCCTTAAACATCCACTGGAGCATACACAAATGGCAGGTTCTCTAGGAGTCATGGGTTGGGGTGTACTGCATGAGGGTTGTCTTTGTATTATCCAATTATTAATTTGGTAGCTAAGTACTGAATTGTTAATTCTGAGCTGAGTACTAGCAGACTTCACTATTGTTATTCTTATGGTTCGGCACCTGCATCATATTCTGTAAACATTCTTCATTCCTCAGCCGCTGATTGGTTTAATAAAGATATAAACGGCCAATAGCTGGGCAGGAAAGGAAAAGTGGGACTTCTGGTCTGAGAGAGGATCTCTGAGAGAGGAATGAGGCAGGAGAAAATTCACCAGCAGGACAGAGAGGTCAGATGTACCCAGAGAGAGAGAGAGGTACTGGACCATGTAGTGGGATGTGCACTAGAATAGTGGTGTTAATTAAGTTAGAGGACCTAGCTGGGAGGTAGCCTAACCTAAAGGCATAAGCTAAAATAAAATTAGTAAGTCTCTGTGTGTCATTTTTCATCTGCTGGCTGGTCCAAGAAATTCTGGCAAGTCTTTAAACTTGACTGTCGTCTACTGGCCAGCTACATAGTTTAGTAAGACCACCGAAACAGAAGAGATACAGCGATATTCATTATCTGATAGATGGTAGTTCAGTGGATGACATAGTTTTGTTATTTAACAGAAACCATAAGCATTTTGCCCTATTTGATATGCTCTAATCCTGTTTCTCCACAGCAGTAGGACTGAGCTCAAAAAACAAATCGATTTACATTTTAATTTAAATACAGTCCACATTTATTTCCTGGGCTGAGGATCTCTGCATGGTCCAGAATCCTGCCTAGCTCTGGCAGGTCACACGCTGTTCTGTCTTGCTTTTATCGGCATCCGGGCTTTGCTTTGGGAAGAACAAGTTATTCATCCCATCTTTAGCCTTTCCTAACAGTACTAAGAAAGCTTCAAAAGTTCCTTTGCTTCCTCATCATGCAGATGGCTCCTCTCTTCCAGCCACCCCAGACAGCATATCTGCTGTCTTACTTATAGCACCTAATGTTAAGCAATTAGAAATTTTGTGACATTTAGTCATTATACATGAACTGAGCTTCTTTGTGGAAAAAGAGTAAATGCATGTTTTATCTTTAAAATGAACCTACTTTAGTAAGACTGGAATGACTCCATCCAAAACCATTTGTATTTTATCAAGTTGCACATTATTTTTCAAGTTATCTATTTAATATTTACAAAAATACTTTGTTTTTCATTTGACTAATCAATGGCGCTAATTTGTGATTATATCATGATACTGGATTTTTCATCTGTTTCCTAATTTGTCCATTTTTAGGGGGAGTTAACTATTTCTTTTGTTTTTCAAGTTTATAATGCAATTACATAATTTGTCCCTTCTCCTTTTTCCCCTCCATACCCTTCTGTATACCTCTCTTTGATCTTTTTCAAATCCATGACCTCCTTTTCCATTAATTGTTGTCACCTGAATATATATATATATATATATATATATATATATATATATATATATATGTAACATCATATCGACACAGCAGGTTGTATTTATCATTGATATATATATATATATAAATATATATATATATATTTATATTAGTGATATAGATATATATACATATATATTTATATTAGTGATATATATACATATATATTTATATTAGTGTATTTATCACTAAGACAAATATATAATATACATGTCTTTCTATATATTATATATATGTCTCTCTCTATATGATATGTTTATATATAACATATTATATGTTATATGTTACACATTATATATTACATATTACATATTGTATATTATGTAGTATATTTATTACAAAATCAATACATAAATGCAACCTGCTTTGCCTATATGATATTACTTGTATGTTTATTTCAGAACTTGCCTTTTGGTACTGGATAACCAATTGGTGTGCTCTCTCCTGGGAAAGCTATTTCTCCTGCTGTTAGCATGCCTTAATTGTCTAGTTCTTTGTGTAGTGTTGAAACCTCATGGGCTTTGCCATGTCTACTACTTTAGCATGTCTATTGTTGTTCAGCTTATGTTTCGGCTGTCATGTTGGTGAAACTTTAAAAATGTAATTGTCTTTTGAGTCAATGTTCAAGGACAAGTACTTAATTTGAATCCATGACACCTTCAGGACATCCTACAGTACCATTCCTATTTGTCCTTGTCTGGAGACCCAGTATGACCAGTCTACAGTATTCTGTTAAGAAATAGTTAAAGCAAAGTCATCCAGCAACTTAGGGTCATATTAAAAGAGTTAGGCATGCATAGAAAAGAATCAATCTGTGAATAAAACTACCCAATCATAATCTTTCCTCCTCAAATTTTAGATGCTTCATTGTTTTCTCTCCCCTTATCATGAGTGTCTTCAACATTTTTCTTGGTTTCTATACAAAGACCAGCTGTATGAACTGGTTTCTCCTGGCAGTGACAGGACAGTGACACAAATAGGGAAGAAAAGACCAATTTTGGCTCATGGTTTGAGTAGAAACAGTCTACCACAGCCAATACAGTATGCCAGCTTCATCAGGGTCAGTGGGAGCCTCCCCCAGGCTTTCTTACATCACTGTAAACCTAAAATCTGACAATGCTCAAAGGAAACTTAGTCCTCACTATAACTCATAATCCCAGGTTATGTCAGAGCTTGGTCCCATGTTCAGATGTTTCCTGGACCTCCCCAAAACATTCTGTCAGCTGCAAATGAAGTGTCCAAACACAGAAGCCAATAGAGAACATTTTACACTCAAACCATAGTACCATTAGAGGAGAAGGATAAAATTCACTAAGTGCTTATGGCCCTCTTCAGATAGAAGCATGAGTTGGTGAAGCTGGTGAGCCTGAAGACCCTTCCTGTTTCTCAGTGTGTTAGTGCAGTGGTAGTATGTCAGTATATTGTGAGCGTACTTCTTCCTTAGAAAACCAGACAATAGATCTTACTTTTTCTACATTAAGAGACTGAAAATGAGGAGAAAACATAATGACAGAAAGTTGGAGCAGCATGACATTAGTAATAAATGGAACAGGGTATGGGGCAGTGAGCTGTGTATAGACAGCCTGGTCCTGGTTGAGCACAGGCCTGGACCCCCAGAGACCTGGTGAGCGGTGACTTCTGCCTTCATGGGACAGTAGGAATTCAGCCATGCCTCCTGGGCCCCTGGCTTCTGTCCCAGCTACAGTCTCCCACAACTCTCTGCAGATAGGTGTGTGACCAGTCACGCAGGCAATGCCCCAAGCTCCTGGTATTCTGTCTGGACTCCACCCCCACATTAACCTGGCAACAGCTAGGTATGATCCTCCCCACAGTTACCTAGCAACAGCCAGGACGGCACAGCCCACTATAAAAGGAGCTGCTTGCCCCCTCCTTGCTCTCTTTCTCTCCTACTCTCTTGCCTCTTTTACTTTCTTGCTCTTACTCTTGCTCCCTTGCTCCCTCTCTCTACTTTTCCTTTCCCCCCTCTCTCCACATGGCCATGGCTGGCCTCTGCTTCTCTACTCTCTCCCTCTCTCTGCCTTTCTACAGTAAACACCTTAAAACCATGGACTGTCTCTGCTCATCAGAACTCACCATGCTGGAGCAATGGAGCAGGTTTCTGTCTAAGGAACTGCAAGCCTAACCTCCCACCGGGAAGTCTCCCTGCATTCCAGCCACAGCTACCACTAACCCAAGCCACGGCCTAAGCAAGCTGCCTGAGGTAGCCAGACTCTCTCCTCTCTGCAGTAACCTGCCAGAGCTCTCTTCCTACCCTTTTCCATTTGGCTTCCAGGCCAGAGTCCACCCTAGTGTGCCCACTTTGTTCTCAGCTTTTCCATGACATACAGCCCGGGAGGTCCAAGAATGAGAAACTGACATCCCTGTTCTCCTTGTGGCCAGGGACCCCAGAACCGGTTCTTCTTCAGTGCCCAGTGGTTTGTGGTGCCCGAAAGTCGGAGCCTGACTCGAGCAGGTCCTAGGGGACCTCAGACTGCGCCTCTCTCACTCCCAGAGCAGCATACTGAGGCTTCTCAGAGTCCAACTCCTGCCCAGCAGATTCATGGGCTTCTGTGCAGTCAGACTTCCTGTGTCCCACCTCGCCCAGCAGCCCTAGCCCTGAGCAGACATGGGACCCCACTTTTTGTCTCACAGCAGGGTAGGGACAGAGCTCCTTATAACCATCATCATTTGATGCACTCCGGAATACTGCATCTATTTAGAATGACAGAGAGCAAGTCAAAAACCCCACGTGTTTCAGCTTGAGTTTCCACAGACTCACTCATGTTGGACAGTGCCATTTTAGTGAGATTCTGCACACATTCATTTATTCTCCACGTTTTTTTCTAGATAATTGTATGCAGAGATAGAGAAATTCATCTTAGGATATGGAAGAGTTCTTTCATGGAATCATTTCTATAACCTTTAATAAAACAGTACCTGACTTTAAAGGACAGAAGGTCAGGAAAGACACATGATCTCTTATCAGAAGTCATCTGTTGAGGTAAAGATCTGGAATCTGTGTGATTCTCTGAGATTATATAAACTGTAGGAATCTAATTTTATTTTAATAATATTAGTAAGGTTATAGATGATTAACTTTCCACAGCAGGCTTGTCTTACTGTTTTAAATAAATTTGCTCTCACTATTCATGCTGCTGGCAAGAAAAAGATACATAGCCTGTATCACTACAAAGATATTATAGTATCTGCTACATCCTCTCCAGTAGTGACCTGTGTTACAGGCCAAAAAGCCTGGACTCAGTCCCGAGGTGAAAAGTTCACGGAAACTTAGTCTCCTGGAACAGTGGCATCCTGTAATAACGAATGCTCCAAATTTGTCCTTGCTTTAGTCGGTAAACGGATCTGTGTGCTTTCCCTTAATATTGCTTTATTATAACTGCCTCTAAGGAGCTGGGTGTGGTGGCACTCGCCTTCAATCCCAGCACTTGGGAGGCAGAGGCAGGCAGATTTCTGAGTTCGAGGCCAGCCTGGTCTCACAAAGTGAGTTCCAGGACAGCCAGGGAAACCTGTCTGGGGGGGGGGGTGCCTCTAAGGATTGATTTTGACATAAAGCTTGTTGGAGACCGACACTGAGCCATAAGCCAAGTTCCCCTCCCTTCTTGAGAAACTTCTGACCTTTTGAAAGGACAGCTGACAGAACACCAAGATCAGATGATAGTAACTACAAACTTTCACACAGGATGTTACCTGAGCTAGGAGTAGATAGAGTGTTCACTGGGCAGGTATGCGGAACCAACCCCACCCCCAGGTTGAGGCACAGGGAAGTTTCTCCCTCTTTACTTCCTCCTTCTTACCACTTTTATTCTGTGACCTTGCTCACAATAAACAGACCTTGACAATCATTGCAGGGTCTCCTCCTTTTCCCCTGCCCATTTCTCTTTCAGGCATGATCCCCCTCAGACCCCCAGAATAACTGGGTCCTGTGGGTTGGGACAATAGCTAAGTTAGATTCCTCACCAGTCCTAGGCAGTCCTTGAGGAAACCATGGGCTTTGAATTCAGTAAGAATATTGCCTATTCAGTGACATTTAGAATTGCCTCTAGTATTGTAAGAGAGATAATGAAAGTAATCAGGCATTACTATCTACTACCTAGAGTTAGAAATCTCAGGACAAGCTTAGCAAAGTATACTTAGAATCTTTATTACAGTCAGGCATGGCAGACTACATTACTTATTAGTAGAAAGTCCCCCCACACAATCACTTAGAATAACAGCCAAGTTACTCCCATATACAGGAATTTACAATTATCTAGGAAGAAGGTTGTGATCTAAGGAAGAACCAGAGTAGATACTTAGAACTATAGATAGTTGAGTTACGCCCACACACAGGAATTTACTATGGCCTAGGGGGAAGGTGGACTATACAATAGAGTAGAATTGGAACTATGGCAAGGTCATGAAGCCCTTGCCTCTGACTTCTAAGATTAAGCTGACCTAAGGTGGGGCTGTTTTTGATCCCAATTGTTAGCATTGATTTTATCCCAGTTGGTTCCTATTAGCTTTTTGTATGCATTCCTCTGTTTTGTGTAAAAGTCACTTATAAGACTGTTGCTCATTTTGAGACAAAATACATTCAGATACCACACTCTCTGTGTGTCATGTCTGTCTGTCTGTTATCCCCTTTTCATAGCCAACTCCATTGCCCACCTGTCTGGAACTCCACATTCTCCTGTGGAATGAGGGGTCCCTACTGAGGCTGGTCCAAGACAAGTATCTTTTAGTATACAGTATATAGTAGTATATAGTATGCAGTTGTTTATATGTATATAATGTGCAGTAAGTATTCAATGTTAATGTCTGTTTTTTCTTTTTTATGTCTGTTTATTCTTATAGCATATAATATTTATAAAAGAACTATTATGTGGAAGATATTATACTAGGACTTATTTTAAGATACCTACCCTCCTAAAATGGGCTTCATTGCCTGTTTTTTAATCGTGGATTTCTGGGTAGTAGCAAGGACTGCTCACTTCTTGTAAGTTAAACTTGAGAAAAGATCCTAGAAAATTTTAGAAATGAAAGAAAAAACTGAAACAGGGAAAGACATAAAAGACATTAAGACTTATTCATCTTTGGTCTGCTTACTGCAGTGAATGCTCTGATGAACCATGTAGAAATCACTTTAGATGTCCAACACTAGACATGGGAGTGGGGACCTTAGCTACATGCTTCCATCATCAATTGGTAAAAGATTAGTGCATTGATTCTCTTATACTGCTAGGTATACCATATATGCCTTTTAAAAAACAAGAACAGATAGCTTGTATGCAGTATCATCTTCATGGCCCATTTCTTACACTAGTTTGATACACTCATCATATAACCTTAAAATATGAATGTGAATGAAATTTCTTTAAAAAATAAAATAAAAGCACTCAATTCAGTTAGTACATTGTTTCCCTGGGGTGATTGTCACAAATCACTATACACTGGATGGTTTAAAAAGATTTATTCTTGTGCAGTAATTGAGCATAGAAATCCAAAAGTAAAGGGATACTGTTCCTATAATCCACCTTAAGATGGAGGGAGGGTTCTTTTTTTCCAGATTCCAGTACTCTTGGATGTGCCTTATCTTATAGTGTATCTACAGTGTATGCCTCGGTTCTTCTACAGCTGTTTCTGTATTTTCATCTCATTTCAGCCCTTGTGTCGTGTCTTCATGTCTACATGTCCTCTCTTCATACAAGGCTTATTACATCATGGTTCTATCCAATTCCATTATGACCTCATTTTAAATGATTGCATTTGAAGTATTCTTGTTTCCAAATAAGATATTCTAGAAGAGAGACTATATGTTTAGTGAGGCAATTTATAAAAATATAAAATCAAAACACATAAGTCCCTTGGCTACAAAGAATCCCAATGTGTCAATGCAGTTACTTGAATTTGTCATGTATTTTTTATATCACATTTTCATGTTCCCACTCACTTAGCTGACATGTCAACAGATATAAGTTATTTGTCCACAAGAATAAACTTGTTTTAAACTCCAAATGGAGCTAGAGCTCATTTTTTTCTCTACAGTTGGTGTAACCACTAGTCTTCAGTTCTAACTGTATATAAAAGCATTAGAGATATACAAATAACTCTGTGGCAGAAACCCAGGCCACTCTTGGTGGCAGGAGGTCTTTGCTGGTATAAGGAAACAGAATGCTGACTCTAAGTCTGAGGAGCATTTAGTTCTGATAGAAGAATGCTCTATCTCTCAACTCTTCCCAAAGTCTCCCATGAAGAGGTCTGTAGAGCAGGGAGTAGTAACACATATTTTATGTTCTATATTTGTTTCCCTAGGAATCACAGTATTAGGTCCAACTCTATGTTCATCTTTAGTTCTCAGCCAGTGAATTTTAGCTGTGAGCAGTTTATATTTAGCTTTAGAACTTTGTATTGATCACTGATCTAACATATGTGCCATACCCTCAAAGGAAACCCTAAAAACTCAAGGAACCTCAGATGACACCTTACCATTAATAGAGTTTCTGATCAGTGTTTAGCTGGCTGCTTTCAGGTCAGATGGTCATGTAACTCACATTCCTTCTTCCTTGACTGTAACAAAGACTTTGTTCTGAGATGATGTTCAACAAGAATTCCATCTAGGCAAATTATTTGATTCACAGATCTTTATAGATGTTCCATAAGTCTTTGCTTCAGTGAAGAGCAGGGGATATAGTTGTAGTTCCTCCTCTGAAATACCTGTGATTTTCTTTAAGATACAACTGTGGTGCCCTCCAAACTTAGACTACTGAGGTGCCTGTGTAATCTACCTCTCTCCAGAATTAGACTTTATGTTGTCAGAAGGTGGTTCTGCATGTAGGTCTCTACTAGGCTCTGCTAGGCATTCAGAAGAAGCAGTAGCCTTATAGAAATGACATCTGAGCTTTTCACAGCTTACATTTCAGGCAGCATCCTCCTTTGTTTAGGAACTGAGTGGCTGTCTGGTCGTCATCCACAGGCCAAGTCATCCTCCACCCTTGTTGAACGCTGCCTATTCAGAATGCACTTTGTGGGAGACATTAAGGAAAGATATGGCAACAGTTGCATATTATTCCAGTAAACCATGGGTTTTTCTCCACACCTTTTTACCATCCTCCAAACACTATGACTAGGCTTCTTCTGATGCAGACAAGCCACAACTCCAGTGGTTCTTCCACATATTCTCGTCTTGGGTTACTTGGTTTTATCTAAGATAAATAATGACAAATATTGGCATCTCTGTTCTCAGGGGATGTGTTCCTTCCTTTGCCATTGGGTCTTCAGGAAAAGCCATAGTGGGAACTGAAGAGTCATGAACTTCATTTGATTCATGCACTGCCGTGTCCCTCCTACTTGTCTAGGAGACCATCTCTAGGGTTTCCCTTGACTTAAAAGATTGTAAGAATGCTTCCAAAAGGCTATAGTTTGTAGATGAAGTGGTCTTTCCTACAGGGTCTTTACTTCATGTCTCTATTCATACTTCCAGTGGGTGATTAACAAAAAATTGAAAAAAAAAGTACCTGATATGCTTTCTAGCAACTAGAGTGTTAATTGCCAAAGTCCAAGCTCATGGGCTACTGGTCAGAAATGAAAAAAGGTATACCTCTGCAAAATCAAGGCCAAGTATAATGGAAGCAAGTAGAGGATGGCACAATATCTAGAGAAACATGATGGCTTTGATGTAAGAAAATTCTATAAAGGCACTGAGAATAGTCAGCCACATACTACTATCTCTGCACAGGGCTGTTCCTGGCATGGACAGTCATTGCACATATTTCTATGATAAATCTGCTGGGTTGAAACTCTTGAACATATTTTTGCATGTGGGAATGAAAAGTTTTATGGCTGATAGATGAGTTAATTGTATTATTTCCTTCTCCAAAGTGTAACAGTGTTGATGTCTGGGACATTCTGAAGAAATATAATAATTCTCAATGTGTTTTCTATTACATATTTGTCCTCTTCCTTCTGCTTTTCTTCCTGCTATTAAAATAACTTTATCTCAAAATAAGCCATCAGTATAGATAAAAGATGTGCCTTGCTCATTGATGATGTTTCTAGACACTTTGAAGAGAAAGGTCTTCAAAAAAAAAGCCTCTTCAAACCTCTGGATTTAAATTCTACAACTACTTTGCAAGGAAAACCTATAAACATTTTATTGTGTATTCGAAAGTGGCACCTAAACAGTTTTATTTCTGTACAACTTTTTTTGGAATTATGTGATTTCATACTTTAAAAGTTGGATTTCATCCTACCTGCTTTTAGGAAAAAAAAAGAGTTGAAGCCAAATATGCTTTGCTTTGTCATAGTTGCACATGTACAGTTTTTAATTAAGCATAATTAAAATCAGCATCTGTCTTATTTTATATTCCCACAGCATATGTTAGATGTCCTTATTCTTAGTAAAAAGATATAATTTTAATAAAAATGGACTTTTGTTGCTTGCTTATACTGGAGTGACTTTATAGATCTTAAATCCATTATTATTAGCTTCAGGAACTGGTGATTATTAAGTTCTCTGTGGGCTGTCATACCAAAGCTTAAGGTAAGATAAAGGAAATGACAATTCCTAACCTTGTCTGGCCTTGAGGAATGGGACAAAGGATGATATTGGTGGGATTTGAGCTGTGAACTAATTCAGAATTTGAGCAAAATCATTAGGCTCTTGTGATGTGAATGGAATTCTGAATGAATGAAGGGTTTCATGTGGTTCGTGAGGCCTCTCTGATCACTTCAGTGCTTAAAGGCTCATTCTAGAATGTGAAAATCCTATTCTATGCTAGGCCTGACTGAATCAGCTTGCCTACAGGAAGGGGAAAGAGAAATGAAATAGCTGTCATTTATACATACTTACTTCTTCTGACTGTTAGTTGACTAGACTCTCTCTCTCTCTCTCTCTCTCTCTCTCTCTCT
>NC_034606.1:8046431-8059568 GCF_900095145.1 Mus pahari | reverse complement strand
AATATGAGCTAACCAGTACCCCCTGAGCTCAAGTCTCTAGCTGCATATGTAGCAGAAGAGGGCCTAGTCGGCCATCATTGGGAGGAGAGGCTCCTAGGTCTTGCAAACTTTATATGCCCCAGTACAGGGAAACGCCAGGACCAAGAAGTGGGAGTGGGTGGGCAGGGGAGCAGGGCAGGGGGAGGGTATAGAGAACTTTCAGGGTAGCATTTGAAATGTAAATAAAGAAAATATCTAATAAAAGAAAAAAAAAGGAAAGTGAGATGTAGTGATCAGGATTTAATACAAGAAGAAATGGGAAATAGCAATGTAAAGAGGCTCCTGTCTTTAGTAGTAGTAGTATGCACAGGGTGAAGGAGGAGACTCAGAACTTCAAGGACTACTGGGCGTTCAAACTAACCCTTACATAGTAAATTATTTGAATAGTAAAGAAAGAAAAAACCACTAATATATTAAATTAAGTGAATAAAATGGGCTATTTTCTTGTTATTTAAAAAAAAAAAAAAAGAATGGCCCTGATGGATCATTGGCCCATGGATTGCTTACCTTCAAGCAGCACACCTAAGGTTTATGTGCTCAGTATTTCTTTGTTGTACGTGTTTCATACATCCTTTTCTATTTATCATCAGTAAGCTACACAAATGATAGCTATAGACACCATTGCTTTAGAAACACAGGAGTCTCTAGTTTAAGGTATTGTATGGTAATGAAGACGTGGTGGCTATACATAGACCTTTAAAGAGAAAAGCTAGCCTATCTTTAAATAACATCATTTGTATACATGTCTCATAAGCATTTTCTGAAAATGAAATTCTGTGGGGAAACTTAAGACTTTATGTCCAGAATAGGCTTCAAAATGGAAGCACTACAACATCTGAGGTAGGATCTAATTGAGCAAATATCGGGGGGTTGTTTTAATTTTATTTCTTTTTTTCCCCTTCATTCCTTCTGTCCCTTATTCCTTCCTGCCTTCCTTCCTTCTTCTCTTTGTTTCTCTCTCTTTCTTTCTTAGTATCTAGCAAACCAATGTTGAATTGTGTGATTTATTCCTGATTTCAATTATCTCTTACAGTAAGTAAATCAATTCATTTAAATGTGCAATTGAATGCACACAAAATTTGTATCTAAATATGATTCTGATTTATGACTTAATATTTTCCCACATAAAGATTTTCACAGAATAGCTCTGATTCTATCTTCAAAGCAGCTGTCCATCAGCTTATATGCTTCTATGAAGCTTTATACAGTCACTTTATTCTGAGTAATTTTTGGTTTGAATGTGTGAAACTTGAACAAAATATACGCTTAATTTCTCCTTGCTATTGAGTATTTTGTTTTGGCAGCCTATGAATTACAGGCTTATTCACGAAGGCGCCCTCAGTGGGTATCAGGTGGAGTCAGATGAACCACATGATTTGGCACATGAACAGCTTAAGCCTTTTTTGGGAGACCGGGAATATGGTTGTCGAGGAACCTAAGTGTGGACAGAAGGATCAAAACAGCTACCTAGTGTTTACTACACGGAGAACCTCTGAGCAGGAGACATCGTCACAAGCCAGGCACTTCCTGGAGAGTACTGAGAAGCACACTTGAGGAATGGAATATACAGCTTTCATAGTTGTGTGTCAGTTAACATATGCAACCAAGCAATCTGAAGTGCTTTTTAGTCCCCAGAATAATTCATTTTGACCAGATATCTCTTCTGTTATACATTATGATGAAATAAATTCATCATCCTCCAGAAGTTATGCAACAAATTACACACAGTAAAATCCTTGCCAACTTTCTCTGGGCTGGGAGCTCACTGCTTTTCATTAGTCTCATTTGATCCAAAGGCCTTAGGCCTGCCTATTTACTCGATCCTAAATATACCACAGTGATTTTCCAGACCTACATTATTACTGACACCTAAGGAAATGGAAAGGAGAATATTTGTCTGCATTTATCTTTTATTCTTTTGTGTACTTATTAATATTTGAAATATATAATGAACACCTTATCTTACCAGGAGACTAAATAAAAATAAGGAAACTTGTGTCTTTGGTTACATTCAGTAGAGAAATATTAAGGTTCAAACGTATCAACTCTGATAGAAAGGAGTTAACAGTCCTCAGAGCCTCCTTTTGTAGACTTTCCCAAAAGGAAGATAGAGCTGCTGGTGTCGCATAATAGCAAAAGGAAGAGAGAACACCCAGGAGCCTATGAAGGAAGAGTGGGAGAAGGGAAGACAAAACCAAGCTCATCCCTAAGCCATCCAGTTGGTTCTTTCAGTTGCTGTTTTTATTCCTTCCTCACTGTTTGTTACAGCTGTGTTCTTTCAACAGCTGAGATAATGCGTGATGTTGTTAATTTTAATTTAACCTGTGAATCATGGTGATTACAAGATCTATAACCCAGGCATGCTGATTAGGCCCCCTGTGTGTGTGTGTGTGTTCTAAGACTGTAGAAGCCTTGAGCATCCATCTGAGAGTGCTCGGCCTTGCCCTGCAGTGATGACATCACTTTGAGATCCACTACCTAGTATCAGTTTGGCACAATGTCCCTATCCAAAAAGTCTTTTTCAGAATCATCAAAGTCATTGCTTTATTGCTTTTCTGGGGAGTCAGGAAGCTGTGTGCAGCCACACACATGTAAGGGCTCACATGCTTGAAGATGCGGCATTCATCATTGTCAGAGTTCCGGAGAGCAAGATCGTAATTTCCCGTGTACACTGCAACCTCTGCCAATTGGAGGAAGAACATTACATCTCACTGTAAGTCAACCCAAGAGTGAGAGATACTTTTGTTCATTTGTTTCAATTTTTCTGAGAGTAGTTTTGTTCAAAGAAAGATATTTCTGTATGGAGCTGACCTATTCGGATACTAAATTACACCTGCCTAGAAGTATTTGATGCTTGATAGGTTTTCTTTAATATTTTGGGTGGCATCTCCTTATACAATAAATAAGTACAGGCACTTGGTGCTGAACTTACACAAAGAGGAAGATATCAACATTTACTCTTGACTTGTAAGTTATTTAGACCATTAAAACAAATACCAATTTACAAACATTTTCAAGAACATCAGTAAACCCCAACTTGTGCTGATTTGTTCACTTAAAAAAAAAAAAACCCAAACCAAAAGCAAAAAAACTCCAAGAATTTGTTTCTTTATAGTTGAAGAATACAAACATTTTCCAAAGCATTTTAACTACTGGCTTAAAAAAATATCCATGGCAAACAAAATTACTAAAGAGCATTAAGTCATCCAGCCGTTGAACTTATTTTAAATATTCATTTATGGAAGCTGTCAATCTGCTATCATTACTGCTAATGCACTAAAAGGTAAGAATTGCTAAGGTTGTTTTGCCTTCAACCAACACACACATCACCTGCCTGACCAGCATCCCGAGACCAAAGACAAAATATAAGTCCTGGGCTTATACAAAATCACTTCAGTTATTCAATCTAACTCCAAATGTAAATCAAATAATGATCTATATTTGATTTACATGATCCTTATATGAAATATACTTACATTAGAGTATATTACATATCTATGCCATATGTATGCTAAAGTCTTGCATGAGCAGTATCAGTTCCTCTGCTTTGCCATCTGAACTGAATATTGATATATTGCTTTATTTTGCATGCACTATATACCTAAGTGTATCACTGTTACTTTCTCTTCCAAATGTTAGAAACGGAAATTCATGTATCAATAAGAGATTGCCATCTGTTTTCTCAACGAAGTTTCATGATAACACATCATATCTGTCATCATCACACAGCCAATTGCTGCTAAGGGACAGCAGTAGCAGAGCTGATTAGTTGTATTGGGCATCGCGCGACCTACAGAGCCTAAACAATTTCCCATGTGACTCTTTACAGCAAAGTTGTTCAGATCTACTTTAGACTATCATTTAGTTAGATGGTCTTAAAAAGGATAATAATAATAATAATAATTTGTTGTTTTCATCTTAAACCACATACAGACATTTTGATTTTGGATGATTGTGTGCAGACCCAAGCTTAGATGTGTTGTCATCTTAAAAACATTCTGTCATGTGCAGGATTTCTACAACATTTTTTAGGTGGTTCTGTTCTATTGGTAATGAAATTTCTAGGTTTCATGTATTTTAAAGTATTTACAGTCACTGTTATAGAGTTATGAACTAAAACTCTGGCTTCGTTCTCTTAATATTCTCTAGGAAGCACCCCATTGTCATCTGTGTTCCATAGCTCATGACAAGAATTCACCCGTGCTCCGTAACTTCATCCTTCAAGAATTTTTCTTCTATTTTGAAATTCTCTGGCAGGTAAAACAGACAAAGATATTGCAGCATAGTTCTTAAATGTTCTTAGTGTATTCCCCAATTTTTTAAAAAGCACATATATCTAGTAGATTGTATGTCATGAATTTTGTGTTTCTGGAATTTCCATTAGATTTGTCTTATAATTTCCATTTCTCTGCTAAAATATGAACCTGCTTATGCATGTTGCTCATGTTTCTGTTACAGCTTCTCATAAAATAACCATAGTACACTTGGACATCTTCCCTGGAAGTTCACTACCCTGACACAGGCTCTACTTTTCATATTGAAAGAGTTGGACCTTTACCATTGTTTAGATAAACAATCGTTTAAAATGTAATATTGGGTGCCATATGTACAGTAGATATGGATGCAACAGGTTCATCTCTTTTTCTTCCAGCACACTAGTGTGAGTGACAATTTCCCTGGGAAATTGGGCCCCTTTGCTTTGGCTCCTTTAGGGATTATCATTCCCCACCCCCACCCCCACTCTCTCTGTCAAAGTGAGGTTGAGATGGTGATGAGCTTTGCTCAAGGAGGCAGTTCCATTTCCAGTGTTGTGTCTGCATATGGAACTGTAAACGGATTGTGTTTACATCCTTTCTTTCCTCTATCCCCGGTGATCTGTTGCTGTTTTATTCTTGAAGCATGCTTTCATGGTGCAAAATGGCAGATGTGGATTTTGTCCTGTTTCTTACCTCCCTAATCTTCTGCAACTGCTGTGTCCCCAATCGTAGGGTGAGGGTTAGCCAGTGATCTTACCCTTCAATGAGTTTTGTCTAGACCCAGGATAAGGACTTTTCACTCCCTAGAATGGAGTGTTTTTCCTTTTTTATTATTGGATATTTTATTTATTTACATTTCAAATGTTATCCCCTTTCCCAGTTTCCCTTCTGCAAACCCCCTATCCCCTGTCTGAATGAGGGTGATCCCCTACCCACCCACCCACTCCCACCTCACCACCCCGGCATTCCTCTTCACTGGGCATCAAGCACTGATGCCAGATAAGGGAATCCTTTGCTACATGTGCAACTGTAGTCCTGGGTCCCTCCATGTGTTTTCTTTAGTTGGTGGTTTAGTTCCTGGGAGATCTGGGGGCTTTGGCTGGTTGGTATTGTTGTTCTTCCTGTGGGGTTGCAAAACCCTTCAGCTCCTACAGTCCTTTCTCTGACATCCCAGTGCTCCGTCCAATGGTTGTCTGCAAGCTTCCACATCTGTATTTGTTAAACTCTGACAGAGTCTCTCAGGAAACAGAGATATCAGGATCCTGTCAGCAAGCACTTCTTGTCATCCACAAGAGTGTCTGGTTTTGGTGTCTGTATAAGGGATGGATCCCCAGGTGGGGCTGTCTCTGGGTGGCCTTTTGTTCAATCTCTGCTCTGCACTTTGTCCTCACATTTCTCCTGTGAGTATTTTGTTCCCCCTTCTAAGAAGGACTGAGGCATCCACACTTTGGTCTTCCTTCTTCTTGAGCTTCATGTGATCTGTGAATTGTATCTTGGATATTCTGAGCTTTGGGGCTAATATCCACTTATCAGTGAGTATATACCATGTGTATTCTTTTGTGACTGAGTAACCTCACTCAGAATGATATTTTCTGGTTCCATCAATTTGCCTAAGAATTTCATGATGTCTTTGTTTCTAATAGCTGAGTAATACTCCATTTTGTAAACGTACCACTTTTTTGTTTGTTTGTTTGTTTTGGTATCTGTTCCCTTGCTGAAGGACATTCAGGTTCTCTCAACCTTCTAGCTATTATAAATAAGGCTGCTATGAACATAGTGGAACATGTGTCCTTGTTATATGTATGCCCTGGAGTGGTGTAGCTGGGTGATCAGGTAGTACAATGGTCAATTTTCTGAGTAAGCACCAGACTGATTTCCAGAGTGGTTGTACCAGCTTGCAATACTACCAGCAATGGAGAAATGTTCCTCTTTCTCCACATCCTCACCAGCATCTGCTTTCACCTGAGTTTTTGATCCAAGCCATTCTGACTGGTGTGAGGTGTAATCTCAGGGTTGTTCTGATTTGCAATTCCCTGATGACTAAGAATTTGAACATTTCTTTAGGTGCTTCTCAGTCATTTGAGTTTCCTCAGTTGAGAATTCTTTAGTTCTGTACCCCATTTCTAATAGGGTTATTTGGTTCTCTGGAGTCTAGCTTCTTGAGTTCTTTGTATATACTGGATATACAGATGTAGGATTGGTAAAGATCTTTTCCCTATCTCTTGGTTTCTGTTTCGTCCTATTGACAGTGTCCTTTCAGTTTCTCAGTTTTATGAGGTCCCATTTGTCAATTGTTGATCTTAGAGCACAAGCCATTGATGTTCTGTTCAGGAACTTTTCCCGTGCTCATGTGTTCAAGGCTTTTCCCTACTTCCTCTTCTATAAGTTTCAGTGTCTCTGGTTTTATGTGGAGTTCCTTGATCCACTTAGATTTGAGCTTTGTACAAGGAGATAGGAATGGATCAATTCGCATTCTTCTACATTATAACCACCAGTTGAGCAAGCACCATTTGTTGAAAATGCTGTCTTTCTTCCACTGGATAGTTTTAGGTCCTTTGTCAGAGTTCAAGGGACAATAGGTTTATGGGTTTATTTCTGGGTCTTCAATTCTATTTCATTGATCTTCCTGCCTGTCTCAATACCATTCAGTTTTTATCACAATTGCTCTTTAGTACATACATCTTTAAGTCAGGGAGGGTTATTCCCCCATAAATTCTTTTATCATTGAGAATCGTTTTCACTATCCTGTTTTTGTTTTGTTTTTGTTTTGTTTTGTTATTCCAAATGAATTTGAAAATTCCTTTTTCTACCTCTATGAAGAATTAAGTTGGAATTTTAATGGTGATTGCATTGCATCTGTAGATTGCTCTCGACAAGATGGCCATTTTTACTATATTAATCCTGCCAATCCATGAGCATAGGANATCTTTCCATCTTCTGAGGTCTTCTATTTCTTTCTTCAGAGACTTGAAGTTCTTTTCATATAAATCTTTCACTTCTTTGGTTAGAGTCACACCAAGGTATTTTATATAATTTGTGACTATTGTGAAGGGTTTCCTTTCACTAATTTCTTTCTCAGCCTGTTTATCCTTTAAGTAGAGGAAGGCTACTGATTTGTTTTAGTTAATTTTTTATCCTGCCACTTTACTGAAGTTGTTTATCAGGATTAGGGGTTCTCTGGTAAAATTTTTGGGGTCACTTAAATATACTATCATATCATCTGCAAATAGTGATAGTTTGACTTCTATCTTGCCAAATTTTATCCATTTGATCTCTTTTTGTTGTCTAATTGCTTTGGCTAGGACTTCAAGTACAATATTGAATAGATAGGGAGAGAGTGGGCAGCCTTGTCTAGTCCTTAATTTTAGTGGGATTGCTTCAAGTTTCTCTCCATTTAGTTTGATGTTGATGACTGGTTTGCTATATGCTGCTTTTACGATGTTTAGTTATGGATCTTGAATTCCCAATCTTTCTAAGACTTTTAACATGAAGGAGTGTTAAATTTTGTCAAATGCTTTTTCAGCATCTAATGAAATGATCATGTGAAATTTTTCTTTGAGTTGTTTATGTAGTAAATTATGTTGATGGATTTCCATATACTGAATCATCCCTACATCCCTGAGATGAAGCCTACTTGATCATGGTGAATGATCATTTTGATGTGTTCTTGGATTTGGTTTGTGAAAATTTTATTGAGTATTTTTGTATTAATATTCATAATGGAAATTGTTCTGAAGTTTTCTTTCTTTGTTGGGTCTTTGTGTGGTTTAGGTATATGCACAATTGGGCTTCATAGAACAAATTGTGTAGTGTTCTTTCTGTTTTTATTTGGTGGAATAGTTTGAAGGGTATTGGTATTAGGTCTTCTATGATGATCTGATAGAAGTCTGTGCTAAGACCATCTGGTCCTTGTCTTATTTTGCTTGGGAGACTATTAATGACTGCTGCTATTTCTTTAGGGGTTATGGCACTTTTTACACGTTTTATCTGATCCTGATTTAACGTTGGTATTTGGTATCTGTCTAGAAAATTGTCCATTTCATCCAGATTTTCCAGTTGTGTAGAGTACAGGCTTTTGTAGTAGGATCCAATGATTTTTTTTTTTAAATTTCCTTGGCTTCTGTTGTTATGTCTCCCTTTTCATTTTTGATTTTGTTATTTTGGATACTGTCCCTGTGCCTCCTGGTTAGCCTGGCTAAGGGTTTATCTATCTTGTTGATTTTCTCAAAGAATCAGCTCCTTGTTTTGTTGATTGTCTGCATAGTTCTTTTAGTTTCTACTTGGTGGATTTCAGCCCTGATTTTGATTATTTCCTGCCATCTACTGCTCTTGGGTATATTTGCTTCATTTTTGTGGTAGAGATTTTAGGTGTACTGTCAAGCTGCTAGCGTATGCTCTCTTCAGTTTCTACTTGGAGGTACTCAGAGATGTGAGTTTTCCTCTTAGCACTGCTTTCATTGTGCCCCATAAGTTTTGGTATATTGTGCCTTCATTTTAATTAAATTATAAGTCTTTAATTTCTTTCTTATTTCTTCCAGGACCAAGGTTTCATTAAGTAGAGTTTGATGTTCAGCTTCCATGTTTATATGGGTTTTCTGTTATTTTTGTTGTTACTGAAGACCAGCCATGGTGATCTGATTGGATGCGTGGGATTATGTCAATATTCTTGTATCTGTTGAAGCATTTTGGGATCAATTTTGTGGTCAGTCTTGGAGAAGATACCATGAGGTGCTGAGAAGAAGGTATATTCTTTTGTTTTAGGATGAAATGTTCCATTCGGATCATAACTTCTGTTATTTTCACCATGTCTCTGTTAGTTTCTATTTCCATGATTTGTTCATTGATAAGAGTGGAGTACTGAAGACTCCCACTAGGATTATGTGAGATGCAATGTGTGCTTTCAGCTTTAGTAAAGTTTCTTTTTCTTTTATAAATGTGAGTGCCCTTGCATTTGAAGCATAGATGTTAAGAATTGAGAGTTCATCTTGGTAGATTTTTCCTTTGATGAGCATGAAGTGTCCTTCTTTGTCTTTTTTTTTTTTTTTTTTTTGATAACTTTTGGTTGAAAGCTTGTTTCTTGGGACCATTTGCTTGGATTTTTTTTTCTAATCTTTTAATCTGAGGTAGTGTCTGTCTTTGTCTCTGAGGTACATTTCCTGTATGCAGCAAAATGCTGGGTTCACTTTATGCATCCAGTCTGTTAGTCTATGTTGTTTTATTGGGGAATTGAGTCCATTGATGTTAAGAGATATTACGGAAAAGTGATTGTTGCTTCTTGTCATTTTTGTCAATAGAGGTGGAATTATGTTCGTGTGACTATCTCCTTTAGGTTTGTTGAAAAAGAGTACTTTCTTGCTTTTTCTAGGTTTTAGGTTCCCTCCTTGTGTTGGTGATTTCTATCTATTATCCTTTGTAGGGCTGTATTTGTGGAAAGATAGTGTGAATTTGGTTTTGTCATGGAATATCTTGGTTTCTCCATCTATGTTAATTGAGAGTATTGCTGGGTATAGTAGCCTGGAGTGGCATTTGTATTCTTTTAGGATCTTTATGGCAGCTGCCCAGGATCTTCCGACTTTCATAGTCTCTGGCGAAAAGTCTGGTGTAATTCTGATAGGTCTGCCATTTTCCTTTATTCCCGTTTCCTTTATTGCTTTTAATGTTCTTTCTTTGTTTTGTGCATTTGATGTTTTGATTATTATGTGACAGGAGGAATTTCTTTTCTGGTCCAGTCTATCTGGAATTCTATAAGCCTCTTGTATGTTCATGGGCATCTCTTTCTTTAGGTTAAGGAAATTTTCGTCTTTAATTTTGTTGAAGATTTTTACTGGCTCTTTAACTTGGGAATCTCCACTCTCTTCTATACCTAATATCCTTAGGTTTGGTCTTCTCTTCGTGTCCTGGATTTCCTGGATGTTTTGGGTTAGGAGCTTTTTGTATTTTGCATTTTCTTTGACTGTTGTTCAATGTTTTCTATGGTATCTCTGCCCCTGAGATTATCTCTTCTGTCTCTTGGATTCTGTTGGTGACACTTGTGTCTATGACTGTTGATATATTACCTAGGTTTTCTATCTCCATGGTTATCTCCCTTTGAATTTTCTTTAATGATTCTATTTCCATGTTTAGATCCTGGATGGTTTTGTTCAATTCCTTCTCCTGTTTGTTTGTGTTTTCCTGTATCTCTTTAAGGGATTTTTATGTTTCTTCTTGAAGGATTTCTAACTGTTTGCCTGTGTTCTCTCGTATTCCTTTAAGGGAGTTATTTATGTCAATCTTAATGTCCTCCATCGTCATCATGAGATGTGATTTTAAATCAAAATCTTCCTTTTCTGGTGTGTTTGGTTATCCAGGGATTGCTGTGGTGGGAGAACTGGGTTCTGATGATGCCAAGTAGCTTTGGTTTCTGTTGTTTAGGTTCTTGTACTTGCCTCTTGTCATCTGGATATCTCTGGTGTTAGCTATTTTTGCTGTCTTAGACTGGATCTTATCCCTCCTGTGTGCCTGTGAGTTTATGATCTTAGGAGTGTCAGCAGTCCTGGAAACCAGCTCTTTCTGTGTGCTAATGGGGTACAGAGAGCTGTGGCACAGGCTTAACTCCTGGGTTTGGATAAAAACTGGCTGCTCTGCTGTTCCTGTGCCCTATGGGTTCCTGGTGGGTGCCTCCTTGGCCAGTTATTGGAGCAGTAGTGGTGGTCTCACCTGTGAACTTAAGAGTGACAGCAATCTTGGGAGAGCAGCTCTCTCCTGGTGGGATTTGGGTATGGAGAGCTGTGCCACAGGGTTAGCCCTGGGGGGGTTGGGGGGGCAGACAGAGACCAGAAGTTAGAGTGTTTTCCTTGAGCATCCCCTCTGCTTTCCATGGCAGAAAGATGCATCTTGGACCTCTTATTCCCTCCTTAACTTGAAATGAGTATCTAGTGATGTTCTGTAGAGGCCTTTTTTTGCTCTTTGGTGTTGGCGTTTTCTAAAAACGTATACTTTTGCAAGGTTCAGCATTTCAGTTTCATCAAATTTTGAAAACTCTGGATGCTCTTTTATACCCACTTGGCTGGCCTGTTAATGATTTTGCATGCTTTGCTCTGTCACAGATCAGACAGATTTTATAGTCAGTCTCATTAAAAGACACCAGGCATCTGGTTCTATCACTCCAGCTCTTGGATAAATTCAATAAAATAGGGGCATTTGAATCTTCATGTGGGAAGGGAACAATGTTCTATACAGCTTCCTATATCCTATGCAGAAGCAGAAACCTGGTTTTGTAGAATGCATTGCATATTGATAGTTTAAAGATGCACATGTCCCTTTAGCTCTGGAAAGTATTTAATCATTGCCACATTAGCCCCTCTCTCTCTCCCCCTCCCTCCCTCCCCCTCCCTTCCTTTACATGTTCTCTTGGCTGAAAGTTAGACTTCAATATTTTTGTCTCATAATTTTGTTAATATCTTTGAAACTGTATTCTATATTTCTGAACAAATCTGGTAATTTTTAAGGTTTTCTTTGAATCTTTTTTAGTTGTCTCAATTTTACTTTATTTTTTTGAAAATTTTACACATGAGCACTATACTTATATCTTCCCACTTCTCCCTTCTCCAGCTCCTCCTGTGTCCCAACCCTCTACTCTCTTTTGATTTGTGATCTATTCTTTAGCTATTACAGTTATTCACACAGACACACACACACACACACACACACACACACGCACATGCACACACACATGCACACAATCTCCTAATTCCAGTCAGTTTTGCTTGTATCTGCATGCATTTAGGGCTCACACTTATGACTGATATCCTATAAGCATGTTCATCTCTATACAAAACTGATTCTCACTGATTGCCTGTACCTCTTCATCTATGAGAGACCTTGTGGAATGTTTCCCCATCTACTTTGGCACACCTACTAGAGTGATCATGATGCACATCAGAGAGTTGAGATTCCATGGGTACAGCCTTCCTGTTTAACTAGGAGGTACATTTTCTTAGCAGTCATCCTCATTCTCTGACTCTTTTTCATATCCAGAAGTCTTTTCTTAGTCTTATTAGGTACTGTTCTTCGTTGTTCATACCCAGTAATTTTGAATCTCTAACAAAAACATTTTGTCTAGTTAGGTCATTTTATCTCAAAAGCAGTCCTTGACAATTAAATGTAAGGATGACAAGGCTGTACCAGTAGATCCAACTTATTATTTATCCAATATAGCTTTTGCTTTCAACCCAGACTATCTTCAACTGTTTATTTATCTGCAGTAAAGCCCATGAAGACCTTGACTACCTACATATGTGCAGATTACCTCCTGTCAGCTTTACCAGGATGCAATGAACCATCATGTCATGGATTTTTATGAATTCCAACAGCAAGTGGTTTGGACTCTGTCACATTGAATACTTTCTTCATCCTCCTCGGATATTTTTTCTAGATTACTTAGAGACTATCACAAATAAGTGAAAAATCCTCTTTCAATACTTTTCTAAGAACTAGATGATCATCTGTCCCCACTGTGATTTGCTTCATAAGAGAAATGACTGGAAACATCACAGCAGCAGAAGAGATTAGTAAGTATTCTTTTAATGTTCTTCTGGGGTTTACACTTTATTGAGTGTGCTATTTTAAAACTCCTTGGGGCTAGAGGTTAATTTTTCATTCATTAAAGATGTAGTTAATTTTTTGTCCAGTAGAAGAAATGGTGATAAAATGCATTCATCTGTTTTGTAACTAAACAAATCCACTGACAACATTGCGTTTTTTCATTTGATTCCCTCCATGTAGCTTTCTTTCTTTCTTTCTTTCTTTCTTTCTTTCTTTCTTTCTTTCTTTCTTTCTTTCTTTCTTTCTTTCTTTCTTTCTT
>NC_034606.1:8043437-8046233 GCF_900095145.1 Mus pahari | reverse complement strand
TCATATTTGAACCACAGTCAGAACCTCACAAGAACTACCACCACTAAGCCATACGCCCATCCTGAATTATCATGAATTATCCTTTGGTACATGTTTATGTGTTTACCTTAGGATTATATGTTCTTGCCCTTTTGAAACCATACTGTTGTTAGATGTTAAAAACACTGTTCTAATACAGATTATCTATAATAAATAAGTCATGATTTTATAAAATATGGCCTAATAATTCATATTGAGTAGGCATACACCACAAGAATTCTGCTGGCTGTTGAGGAGGGACAAGTTTTTCATAAAGTTTTATTACTCAAAGGAGGAACTAAGGGAAACAGTAATGAGTTCTGGGTTATTTGCTCTTTCTGAAATAGAATTAGAAGTGGCATTATCTAGGTAACTGAGGCTGTTGTGGAGTATTTAAGGTTCAGTAATTGAGCAGCATAAGGTATAAACAATTTTTCAAAAGAGAAATGGGGCATAATCAGTAAGAGAGTGGCTGCCACTAAAGGAAAGAAATATAATATTTTTTAACTTCTGTATGATTGTGGTGGTTTGAATATGCTTAGCCCGTGGAAAGTAGCAATTTCATATTAGAAGGTGTGACCTTATTAGAGGAGGTGTGTCCTTGTTAGAGGAAGTGTATTGTTGTAGAGGTGGGGCCTTGAGGTCTCATATATATGCTCAAGTCTGGCCAATGTGATATACTCTCCCCCTGGCTGCCTTTAGATCAAGATGTAGAACTCTTGGCACCTCCAGCTCCAAGTCTGTCTGTACCATGCCATGCTTCCCACCATGACGATAATGGACTGAACCTCTCAAACTGTAAGCCAGCCCCAATGAAATGTTTTGTTTTGTTTTGTGTTTTTATAAAAGTTGTCATGGCCGTGATGTCTCTTCACTGCAATGAAACCCTAACTAAGACAATGATCTTGGATGAAACTTTTTTTTTAATTCTCTTTTTATCTTTAAAGTATGAAACCAGAAGTTGTTTTTTCCTTCTTTACCTCAACACAACTCTCAGTCTTATAGTCACTGTTGGATGTCCACTCATTTACAAAGTAAGAAGGTGAAAGACGAAAAGTGTGTGAGCAGTCAATAACATTCATATCTTCAACTCCTCTCTCCTTTCAATCCTGCTTGTGTCCCTGATCATTTGTGATATATTCTATTCTCAAACTGGATAAGGCCTCAGATACCACACCTCAGCCATTTAGATTTTACACACAGCCACTGGAAAGCCACCCAAGAAAACATATTATTGAACTTTAAGAAGAATTCATTTATGTGGGAAAAAAAGTCATTTAACTAAATTGGGCCAATGTATTGCCATTTACAATTCCTGATAAAGAATCTGTTAGTCTCTGCATAGATTATGAATGCATTTTTCCAATGTATTTCCTCCAACATCTTTTTTTTTTTTTAAAGATTTATTTATTTATTATATGTAATTACACTGTAGTTGTCTTCAAACACTCCAGAAGAGGGCGTCAGATCTTGTTACGGATGGTTGTGAGCCACCATGTGGTTGCTGGGATTTGAACTCCGGACCTTTGGAAGAGCAGCCGGATGCTCTTACCCACTGAGCCATCTCACCAGCCCTCCAACATCTTTTAAATCAGTGTCTTTCCTCCCTTGCATATTATCCAACACTCCTTGCTAATGTTTATTTTCCAAGTAGGTTTTTGTGGGGCAGTGGGTGTGGGGGAAAACCAGCATCCTGCCAGAGTTCCAGGGCTCTGGGCTGGCGAACATGGGAAGACTACCCTGTGGGTGTCTGGCTGTAGGAAGTCACGAGTCCCACCTCTTGTGGGGGGGGGGTGGACAAGGGGCAGTCCGAGGTCTTTAGGCCTCACAGAGGCCAAAGATATCAGGTTCTCAGTCTTGGGCATCCCAGACACCACTGCTTGATCATCCTCGGGGCCAAAGGGAGAAGAGGGTAGGGAGAGAGAGGGCACCAGGTGGTTCCCATGTGGGTGAGAGTCCTTGGTCTGGTCCGTGGCTGGAGTGCAGGAAGGCCTTCCTGCGCTCTTTAGGTTAATCATGGCTCTTTAGGGAAACAGCTCTTTAGGGAAAAGCCTGTCTCATCCTTTAAGCACTGCATGCCTTGAGCAGAGACAGTCTATGGTTTTAGAGCTTTATTGTAGAAAGGCAGGAAGAAAGAGAGAAGGTAGAAAGAGGGAGAGAGGCCAGCCATGGCCACCTGGAGAGAGGGGTGAAGGGAGCGAGAGAAGGGGAGCTAGAAAGGAGATTAAGAAAGATGAGAGTTTAAGGAGAGAGGGGTGAGGTCAAGCAGCCCATTTTATAGTAGGTTGGGCTACCTTGCTGTTGCCAGGTAACTGTGGGGAGGAGCATACCTGGCTATGGTCAGGTAACTGTGGGGGTGGAGTCTACCCAGAATGTCAGAAGCTTGGGACATTGTCTGCGTGACTTATAGTTAGAGAATTATGGAGTTGGGGGCTCTGTGGTGTCAGGCACCTGTCTCTGGGAATGTGGCTCACTCTTCTGTCCCCTGTAGAGTTTCCTACTGAGTCTCTACTGAGTCCCCAGAGCAAGCCTCAATCAACCAAAACGGGCTGCCTTTCACGGCCCCACAGTTTTTAATCTAGCATTTACTGCTATTCTTGCTTATTTCATTTCATTGTTAAATTGCTCCCTTGCTTTTTATCTTTTTGAGGAGTGTTTTGTAGAAAGAAAGCTGTCCCACAATAGAGGAATGGATACAGAAACTGTGGTACATTTACACAATGGAGTACTACTCAGCTATTAAAAACAATGAATTTATGAAATTCTTGGGCAAATGGA
>NC_034606.1:8038237-8042983 GCF_900095145.1 Mus pahari | reverse complement strand
CCAGGGCCAAGTAGTGGGAGTGGGTGGGTAGGGGAGCAGGGGTGGGGGTGGGGTATCGGGAACTTTTGGGATAGCATTTGAAATGTAAATAAAGAAAATAATAATAAATAAATTTAAAAAAAAGAAAAAAAGAAAGAAAGATAATTTCTAGTGCAGAACCTATTGTCTTAAACTGAGATCTAAAAACAACAATGTGTCTTAGTTAGGGTTTCATTGCTGTGAATGACAATATGATCAAGGTAACTCTTATAAAGGAAAACACTTAATTGGGGCTGGCTTACAGTTTCAGAGGTTCCATCCATTATCATCATAGGAAACATGACAGTGTCCAAGCAGACATGGTACTAGAAGAGCGGAGATTTCTACATCTCGATCTGAAGGCAGTCATAGGAGGCTCTGGATCACAGTGGCCAGACATGAGCAATAGAGATAGATAGATAGATAGATAGATAGATAGATAGATAGATAGATAGATAGAGAGATAGATAGAGCTATAAATATATACGAGATCTCAAAGCCCTGCCTCCACAATGATATATTTCTTCTAACAAGGCCACATCTCCTCTAATAAGGTTCTATATCCTAATTCTGCTACTCCCATAGGCCAAGCATACTCAAACCACCATGTAATGACTACTTTCTCACCCATCATCACTACTTTGTGGTACAATTTTGTATATTTTGGCTTATGAAATTGTGCAAGGCAGTTAAAAAATTTCACAAACATACAAAAAGCTAGAAATAAGCAGGATAGAGATTAGTAAGTGAATCAAGCTATTGATTTAGTGAGTGCTAATATGTTAACCAAAACTGGTAAATAAACAATAAAGGGAGACAATACCTTGAAAAGTGACCCTGATAAATTAATTAGCATTTGATAGCTGTAGAGGAAGTCTAATGAGAGTAGACTCCAAGTTCTCTTATTTAGCCAGAAGCATGGAGAGTTGTAGCTTCTTCATTGCCCAATCACTATCAGTGTAAGGTACAGAAAAGGATACTGTGTGTCTGCGTCCGTCCTGAGAAGCTACAGTTAAGATGCAGGAGAACAGACATAGACAAAGCCTGGGCCTATCGTGGTGATGGCTTTAACAAGCAGAACAACAGGAAGAAACAGCTCTTATTTTAGGGACACAGTGGTGTTTCCCACTGCAAAACCAGTGGGTTAGACCCTCAGGCTACTCAATCTTGGGATAAAACCTGAAAAAGCAAACAAGGAATTTCTGTAGCATTACAGCTATCAGGGGAAAATATAACACAACCACCATCACCACCACAACAAAACTACATAGAGCTCCTTTTAGCACAAAGACAGTGAGGAAGATTAACATGTCCTGAAAATGTCATTAAAGAAATTCAGATTATGCTGTTATTTAATCCAACCCATGTACTAATAAATATTTTACTTGATCTATATGACACAGATATGTTTATGTAAAATTATGTTTTCTTTTTGCCTTAAAACTTACAGACTATTTCATAAAAGAAGAGAAGTTGAGGTTTGTACCTCACTAACTATATACCTGAGGGTGTCGACAGTGTGCATGTATGAAATATACATATTTAAAAGCACATTTGTTTTAAAACAAGTGAAACATCTCACAGGAAGAATTCTGAATATCCAGAAGCACATTGCCTGTTAGTAGTCAGGTTCAGCCTCCAGCGTGCAGCTGAGGCAGCTGGGGCAGCTGAGGCAGCTGAGGCAGCTGGGGCAGCTGGGGCAGCTGGGGCAGCTGGGGCAGCTGAGGCAGCTGAGGCAGCTGGGGCAGCTGGGGCAGCTGGGGCAGCTGGGGCAGCTGGGGCAGTGGGGCAGTGGGGCAGTGGGGCAGCTGGGGCAGCTGGAGCAGCTGGGGCAGCTGGGGCAGCTGGGGCAGCTGGGGCAGTGGGGAAAATGAGGCTGTATCATCTGGTGAAGGACAGACACTTTACCAGGATGATTCACAGAAGGTGAGAATAAGATGAATAACCATGGCTCCTTGTCCTTATTTTAAAAAGGATAAAAAAGGAGTAAGAAAGAAAAGACAGAATTTGCTAGAAGGGAAACTGACAACGAAGCACCCAATGTTCTATGAGAAAAGGAGCATTTTAAAAAGCTGCAGCTCTGTGGATATGGATGAAAGGTAATCCACAGCTATTCAGCCTACATCAAGAGCCAATCGGCCACTTAGCTATGCTTTCCTTCATTGATTTAGTTCTGTATCACACATTGTGACCCTGTTATAGATATAACACATAGATTCACCAAGATTCTTTCTGTAAGCTGAAAAACAAGCAGAAGATGAAATATCTGAGTTTATTTTCCTTATCTAGACTATAATTAATGATGTGCAATCAAGCACAATTGCCTTTATTGCCACTTTTCAAATTGTGACATTTTTCTTGTCCGTGACAAATAGTTGCCAAGTCACTGCCCACCACACACAATCTCCCTATAGCTGAGTCAGTAGAGTTATTGCTTAGCATTCGCTAGCTGTCAATTTGACCCTCACCACTGCAGAAACCCCTTATGATGGTACATGGTCACAATCCTAGCACTGGAAGATAGAGGTAGGAGAATTATAAGTTCACGATCATCCTCAGCTACATAGAGAGTTCAAGGACAGAAGAGACTATGGAAGACACAATCTCAAAATTTGAAAAAAGTACTACATTTAAGATTTTTTTTAAAATGATGGAAGATCATGAAGCAGAACATTTGCTGCACAAGCATGGAGACCTGACTTTGGACCCTCAGCAACCAGTTATTAAATAAATGCTGGCTGTGGCTGTGCACATGTAAACCTAGTATTGGGAAAGTGTAGGTAAAAGAGACAAGAGGATCACAGGGTCATCCTCGCAAAAACAAAACAAAACAAACAAACAAAAAACCAAACCAAACCAAACCAAAAAACTCATTGAGCTCCAGGTTCAGTGAGAGACCACATCTTAAAAGAATAAGGCAGTGAATGATAGACCAGGATACATGTTTTTTTTTTCTATCTTCCCTATATACATAGACATTCACTTATCTACACACAGAGAGACAACTGAAAAATAATTTAAAGAAGCGTACTATAGCGAGGGAAATTATTGTTGATAGAAGTGTTTTTTTTAAATAAATAAGATTTATTTAAAATTAACAACAAAACTGTGCCAGGCATATACAAATACAAAATGAAAATGGTATCTAGTATTTTATCAAATTCCCTAATGAGGGGGTCAGGAAAGATGGTGAGAACCGGTTCAAAGGAGAGCTGGCGATGAGCTAGCATATTTTCTGGGTTTCCATAAAACAGACACCCTTTCTCTGTGGTTTTACTTTGTTTTGCTTGTTTTCCTTTCCTGGCATGACAAGATGCAATTCACTTCAGCAGAACCATGAACAGAATATTATGTAAATGGATAACAAGATCATTTGCATTCCATTCTAATCCCATTTTGTGTCCACAGAAGCCAAAGTGAATGCTTGCAAACACAGACGAATCATCTGGAAGCAGAACTTCTGTTGCTTAATGCATATTTTTTTTCTCTTATGCTTAGACTTCGAGGTCTGTCCCTGATGTATCTTTCATGGCTGTTATTTCTAAATTTCATTGGCCATCACCTTAGTCCAGCTCATCAGGAGGGACGTCACTGGGCATTAGGAGGGGTTCCCCATAGATCTGTCTTCCGAGAACTTTTCAGTTGATGTGCTCAGCTCTGCTAAATTAGAAAGACCCTTTCATGTTAACTCTTCTCTACAAAGGTTCTTACTACTTCCCAGACTTTTAAGCTTCACATTTAAGATGAACCTGCTATTGGAAAAGCAAACGGAAGATGGGCAAGCCATTTCTAATCCCCCTTTATAAGCCAGGGTATAACTGAAGGAAGGGAGCTGTTATACCTGTTATTAGAGATATAATGAAGCCAGGCCAGCAGGTAAGGGAACAGGAACCCTCTGCCAGAGCGCCTCGGGTAGTGCTTGAGTGTTATTCTTTCCTTTGAAGAGGCAGAGACATTTAAAGAGATGATTGTTGCCCCTAAAGTGACAATGTTCTTTCTTGGCTTTTACTGTAACCCTATGGCATAGCTCGATTCAGAGGACCTTAATGGAACTATGGTTCATTATTTATGAGCTGTGTCCCTCTGGTCAAATTTCTTATGCATTCTTATAGGAATTGGGGATACAAATGAGGATAGTTCCGTTTAGGGTAATTGGAGAATCAGCTGAATACAGCAAACATAATGCACAGAGAATTGGCTAATATTGCTTGTTGTATATTGATAATAGAGTGAGAGAATACATGTAGTAATAAAGGCAATTGGGCTGGTTTTTACTGGTTTCACATAATTTTGCAATTGCCAGCCATAAACAGATACAAAGAGTGCCCAACCCAGGCTGAAATGTTGCTGGCCATTTCTGTTTTATTATTGCTTTTAAGGTTCCCGTGAATGTGTGTGTGTGTGTGTGTGTGTGTGTGTGTGTTCATGTATGTGTGCAAGTGTATGTGCCTATGTTTGTGTGGGGAGTCAGAGAAGGTTTCAGGTGTTCACCTCTTTTATTCTCCTTCCATTCCTTTGGAGAAGGAAATCCCTGTGAACATGAGGTGTATATTTTCTCACCCGCCATCCAACAAGCCCCAGAAATCCTCCCGCCTCAGTCCCCCTAAGATGTGGCAACAGATATATATCTATCTCTATCTATCTATCTATCTATCTATCTATCTATCTATCTATCTATCTATCTATCTATATCTATATCTATATCTATATCTATATCTATCTATCTAT
>NC_034606.1:8035738-8038232 GCF_900095145.1 Mus pahari | reverse complement strand
AGAGAGAGAGAGAGAGAGAGAGAGAGAGAAGGAGAAATGATGGTAGATTTTCCATATTTGACTCATTTATAAGAAAAGTTTCACAGAGGATTGAAAAATAATTTAAAGAAATATACTATAGTGAGGGAAATTATCTTTTTAGAGACTCATTTAGGTCTTACAGGTAGGAAAAATAACTTTGCATTTGTTTCCAAAACAAATCACAACTTTTCACAAAGGCAGCACCTCTCTGTCTTTACTATGCCACACTTAATCTAAGTCAGTTAAGTGTTTCCAAATAAGTCATGAAGGCTCTTCACTACACAGCAGTGGCATCTGCAGTTACTCTATGAAGGGCTCAGCTTTGCATACTATGCTGCACCGAGTTAATAAAAGCACTAGGAATCAATATATAATTCACAGTATTTGTTTGTTCGCCTCACAAAATAGAGTTAACAACGGAATCATCATAGAAGGAGTTGACTTTGGAAACATTCTGTTACCTGGTTCTCATCCTCTCGATGGAAAGAATTTATGGAAGAGACAAGAAACAGCTTAAGCAAAAGTTTAGGGGAAAATATCTTCCCAGTAGATAGCACACCAGTGGATAGCACACCAGTGGATAGCACATCAGTGGATAGCACACCAGTGGATAGCACACCAGTGGATAGCACATCAGTGGATAGCACACCAGTGGATAGCACATCAGTGGATAGCACACCAGTGGATAGTACACCAGTGGATAGCACACCAGTGGATGGATAGCACACCAGTGGATGGATAGCACACCAGTGGATAGCACACCAGTGGATAGCACACCAGTGGATGGATAGCACACCAATGGATAGCACACCAGTGGATAGCACACCAGTGGATGGATAGCACACCAATGGATAGCACACCAGTTCATTTAGCCAATACTAAATTATCATCCCTGAAAATGTACATACCTGGGAGGTTATATTCAGGAATCTATATGATCATACACATAATAAGCATGCAACAACAGTTAGTGAAAAATGAGGTCATGAATTTGAAAGAGAGCAAGGAGGAATAAAAGGGGTGGGATTGTGTAGCTGCTTGTAGTATGTTAATTTGGGTACCCCAAACAGCTCAGATGAACATCTGAACATAACACACTCAGGGACCCTGCCCCCAATTGGTTCTGATTTGAAAATAACAATGCCAATAGCCAATGGTTAGGCAGGGCAGACAGAAGCAGGAATTTTAGGATTCCTGGGAGAGTGACAGAGAGGAAAGAAAGAGGAAGAAGGAGATCCATCATGCCAGGAGAAGGAGAGATGCCGCACCTGAGAAGGAGTAGCCAGAGAACATAGACGCCACTTAGGAGACAGGAGAGTGGCCCACAAGGGCTGCCCAACTGGTTCCAGAGCAGCCAAGATGGAATATAGGATTTAGTAAAAAATATCTCAAGAATATCAGAGGGAGGTAGGTTAGTGGTGGTGGTTTGGAACAACAATTGAGCTGTTTTAGGCATATCAAAATATAAAGGCTGTGTGTATGTGTGTGTGTGTCTTTCATTCGGGAACCCATAATATTGGGGTGGATATTGAGGAATGCAACACCACCGGAATTTATTAGAATATATACTTCTATAGGGTTGGATTTGGAGGTACGAAGTGGAAGTGGGGTATGATGTAACTATGCTACAATCTCAAAAAACCAAATGATACAAAAAAAAAATTGTACATAGGAAAGCAATGAATCCCCTCCAAAGAGTGGTGGAAATGGTTCCCCCAAAGAGAAGGAGAAGCTCAGTGAGTGCTGCACTGTGAATTTTAAACAAGGTTTTGAGAATAAGTATGAGATGGCTAGTATTTTCATAGGATAAGGTGAATCCTTTTTTCTCCCAAATCAGGTAGATTTTCCCTTTAAATTATTTTCTGATGGTCTATTAAAATAAAAAGGCTTGTGTGTGTAATGGCAGCAGGGAGGTGGTAGTGTATTCACACATGTGTGCTGGGGAGGGATATCAAAAACTCAATTAAAATGATATTTCAATGACGTTAGGTTACTTCCTCAGTGATCATGTATTGATCAGAAAAGTTACTCAACATGTCAGTTTTCAGTATAATTGGAACAAGTTTATTGTATCTTCAGGGACGATTAAAAACTCTATAAAAATTAAACTCTATAAAAATTGTCATGCCTGTCATGGTTTGGGAACACAATAGAGATGAGTAAATAGGGATGAATGTAGTTGCAAAATCTGGAAAAGAGAGGCTGCCAATTGCTGCACCTATAACCGTTCCATATCTTGCTATTAAATACAAATTTCTTAGCTACGGATAAAACGTAAGCTCAGAGGGGCAGACAGATGGAGGGTTTGTTTTAGGCTCAGTCTCAGTGTTTCAAAATGTGCCTTTTTAATGCTATCTTTAAAATGAGGATATCATCCTTAGTGAGGTAACCCAATCACAAAAGAAGTCACTAGATATGTATTCACTGATAAGCGGATATTAGCCCAGAAACTTGGAATATCCAAGACACATTA